>NW_027423127.1:0-214758 GCF_048934315.1 Petromyzon marinus
GCCGAATAATAATTGGCATTTTTGATAGCTAGTTTCACCTCTTCAAATCTAAATTGGTGGGCGTCGTTTAGAGGGGTTTCCTTGATTTGACGGATTTTTTGACGGGTGGATTTATTGGAAGAGGGTGGGACGACTGATGAGAAAACTTTGTTGAAGTGATGGGAGATGTTATTGTTGTTTGACGAATTTGTTGTTGAAATTGGTGGCGGTTTGGAGTGTCCGTCTAAGGCTTTGACGGTCTTCCAAAGTTTTGATGAGTTTTGGCGGTGGTCAAAATTCTATATTTGAAGCTTTCGTAACTGCAAGGATTCACGTAGGTAAAAAGTAAATAAAAGAAAAGAAAAAAATATATCACGACGTTTCGGAGGCAACACAAGCATCATTCATGCCCTTTACCGGGAGGAATTTCACTTATCTGTTAGAGTTTTTAACAGACGAGACAAGAAGTCACAGCTCATCGAGACGCTTACCTTACTCAAGAGATACCGCGATAACAAGGTAATACCAATCGCTTTCACACTCACATCTGCTGCTGTATCTTCACCGAACTCTAAACGGATTTTGTTTAAAGCTAGCCTCTCACTAATCTCAGAGAGAATAAGATTACTCCGATTTGAACTCGACAGTTTAGACAAGATTCTCGTACAATCACATTTAATGTTAATGATTGGAACCATCAGAATCAGAAAGGGTTTTATTCGCCATGAAAGTTCACACCGACACAGAATTTACTTTGGCAGGATGGTGCATACATTCAACATATAGGAATCTAAAATCTTAAATACGTTTTAAACAAGTCTTACCGTAATAATAAGGGTTAAAAGTCTAACACCAAGGGGCTGAAGTTCATAAAATTGAATAAATATCGAATATAAATAGCTTTAAGATATAATATAAAAATAAATACAAATAGGTTAAGATAGTTAATATCGGCAAGGTGTCATTATGTAGATAAAATGTTAAAATCAGTGTAAGCACTTGGCCTTGTTTAACTGGCCAGCAGCAGATGGGAAGAAACTGTTTTTATGGCGTGAGGTTTTGGTCCTGATGGACCGAAGCCTTCTGCCGGAGGGGAGTAGCTGAAACAGAGAGTGTCCAGGGTGGGAGGAATCGGCCATAATCTTCCTCGCTCGCCTCATGGTCCTTGTCGTGTGCAGGTCCTCGAGGGTTGGTAGATTGCAGGCAATTACCTTCTCAGCAGTGTGAATAATACGCTGCAGTCTGCTCTTGTCCTTGGCAATGGCAGCAGCGTATCAGACGGTTATGGAGGAGGTGAGGATGGATTCAATGATCGCTGTATAGAATTGCACCATCATTGCCTTTGGCAGGTTGAATTTCTTCAGCTGCCGTAGAAATTACATCCTCTGTTGAGCTCTCTTGGTGAGCGAGCTGATGTTCAGTTCCCACTTGAGGTCGCGGGAGAGAATAGTGCCCAGGAAGCGGAAGGACTCTACAATTTTGACTGGGGAGTCTAACAGCGTGATGGGGGTTAGTGGGGCTGTATTCTTCCTGAAGTCCACAACCATCTCAACTGTCTTTAGAGCATTTAGCTCTAAGTTGTTCTGGCTACACCAGGCCACCAGGTTGTCAGCTTCCCACCTATAGTCAGACTCATCCCCACCAGAGATCAGCCCAATGAGGGTGGTGTCGTCCGCAAACTTCAAGAGTTTGACGGACAGATGATTGGAGGTGCAGCTGTTGGTATAGGATGCTGGGGTATAGGATGCTGGGGCGTCCAGATGCTGTAGGGTGAAGTGGAGGGCCATGTTAACTGCGTTGTTCACAGACCTGTTGGCTCTGTAGGCAAACTGAAGGGGGTCCAGGAGAGGGTCTGTGATGGCTTTGAGGTGTGCCAGGACCAGGCACTCAAAAGACTTCATTACCACAGTTGTAAGGGCGACCGGTCTGTAATAATTTAGTCCTGTTGGCCTTTGCTTTTTGAGCACAGGGATGATGGTGGAGGACTTGAGACAGGCTGGTACATGGCATGTCTCCAGGGAGGTGTTATAGATGTTGGTGAACACCGGAGACAGCTGGTCAGCACAGTGCCTGAGGGTGGCTGGAGAGACAGTCCGGCCCGGCTGCTTTGCGTGGATTCTGCCTCTTGAAAAGTCTATTAACTTCTCCCTCCTGAAAGGAGAGAGTCGTCTCTGTAGTATGGGTGGGGGATGGGGCCTCTTGGGTGGGAAGGGGTGGTTCAGGACAGTTCAATTGTCTTTCAAATCTACAGTAGAACTCGTTCAGGTCATTGGCTAGGTGGGAGTCGTTAGTGGTGTGGGGGGCTCTGGGTTTGTAGTTGGTGATCTGCCTGAGCGCTCTCCAGACAGAAGCAGCGTCGTTAGTAGAGAACTGGTGTTTTAGTCTCTCTGAGTACAGTCGTTTAGCCTCTCTCACCGCTTTGCTAAACCTGTTCTTCGACTCCTTGAATCTGTCTCTATCTCCACTCCTAAACGCTTCCTCCTTCTCCAACCTCAACATTCTGAGCTTTGCTGAGAACCAAGGCTTATTGTTGTTAAAGTTCACCCTGGTACGTGTTGGGATACAGCAGTCCTCACAGAAGCTGATGTAGGACGTCACAGCATCTGTGAGTTCATCCAGACTAATGGTAGCAGTCGTGAATATATCCCAGTCAGTACAGTCTAAGCACGCCCGCAAATCTTCCACAGCCTCACTGGTCCACTGTTTAGATGTCCTCACAGCAGGTTTACAGGGTTTTAGTTTCTGCCTGTATGCAGGAATCAGGTGGACCATGGCATGGTCAGAGTGTTCTAGTGCTGCTCGGGGGATGGCGTGGTACGCTCTACTGACTGTAGTGTAGCAGTGATCCAGAGTGTTCCCTTCTCTGGTTGGGCATTTAATGAATTGTATGTATTTGGGGAGTTTGTGGCTGAGATTACCTTTGTTAAAGTCGCCAAGTACGATAACCAACGAATCTGGATTCGCTCGCTCCACACTCAGAATCTGATCGGCGAGCATGTGTTGGGCCTCTTTAACCTGAGGACAAGGCGGCAAATAAACTCCGACCAAAATGAGTGACGCGAACTCGCGAGGCGAGTAAAACGGTTTACAAGTTATAAAAATTGATTCAAGGAGTGGAGAACAATGTTGCAGAATCACTGTGACATCTATACACCAGCCACTGTTAATGTAAAAACAAATACCACCGCCTGTCGTCTTTCCGGAGAGTGCTATGTCACGATCCGATCTTACAAGATGGAATCCTACTAGTTGTAGTGAAGTGTCCGGAATCAAATCACACAGCTATGTCTCCGTGAAACACAAAAGAGAAGATGAAAGAAAGTCTTTCTTTTTTTACCATCAGTAGCTGAAGTTCATCCATTTTGTTGTACAGTGAACGTACGTTGGAGAGGAAAAAGCTCGGAAGCACTGTTCGGATCCCACGTCTGCGTAGCCGTACTAGAGCCCCCGACCGTTTATCCCTTGGGCGGCGTTTCGCTGCTTGCTCAAAGCCTAGCGCGGCATTGACTAGAAAGCCTACTAATTCTGCCGCTGGAAGCAGAAAAGTAGGAATAAAATCCACAGGAGTTGTTTCCCTGATATTTAAAAGTTCGTCTCTTGTTAGAGAACTCCGAAAATCTTGGCAAAACACTGAATTGACAGACAAAACAAGACAAAACAGGGAGCACCGACCGGCTGAGGCTACCATGATCGGCGCATTCTTCGCACCACCACCGGTGTGCTGAACAGCAGGACTCTCTCACCAGCACTGGTGTGTTGAACAGTAGGCTTCTCTCACCAGCACGGGTGTGATGAACAGTAGGCCCCTCTCACCAACACGGGTGTGATGAACAGCAGGCCCCTCTCACCAACACGGGTGTGATGAACAGCAGGCCCCTCTCACCAACACGGGTGTGTTGAAGAGCAGGCCCCTCTCACCAGCACGGGTGTGCTGAACAGCAGGCCCCTCTCACCAACACGGGTGTGTTGAACAGCAGGCCCCTCTCACCAACACGGGTGTGATGAACAGCAGGTCCCTCTCACTAACACGGGTGTGATGAACAGCAAGCCCCTCTCACCAGCACGGGTGTGATGAACAGTAGGCCTCTATCACTAGCACGGGTGTGCTGAACAGCAGGCCCCTCTCACCAACATGGGTGTGTCGAACAGCAGGCCTTTCTCACCAACACGGGTGTGATAAACAGCAGGCCTTTCTCACCATCACGGGTGTGATGAACAGCAGGCCCCTCTCACCAGCACGGGTGTGTTGAACAGCAGGCCCCTCTCACCAGCACGAGTGTGCTGAACAGCAGGCCCCTCTTACCAGCACGGGTGTGCTGAACAGCAGGCCCCTCTCACCAGCACGGGTGTGCTGAACAGTAGGCCCCTCAACACGGGTGTGCTGAACAGGAGGCCTCTCTCACCAGCACGGGTGTGCTGAGCAGCAGGCCCCTCTCACCAGCACGGGTGTGCTGAACAGCAGGCCCCTCAACAGCAGGCCCTCTCACCAGCACGGGTGTGCTGAACAGCAGGCCCCTCAACACGGGTGTGCAGAACAGCAGGCCTCTCTAACCAGCACGGGTGTGCTGAACAGCAGGCCCCTCAACAGTAGGCCTCTCTCACCAACACGGATGTGATGAACAGCAGGCCCCTCTCACCCAGCACACCCAGCACGGGTGTGCTGGATGATACTTTCGTAATTTGGCCACATGGCCTCCCAGCATTGAACCATTTCCTAGACCACATCAATTCCAGACACCCATTCATCAAATTCACCATGGAAGTGGAGAAAGATGGCAAGTTGCCATTCTTGGATGTTCTTTTTGAGAGGAGGCCTGATGGCTCTTTGGGACATTCTGTTTACAGGAAGGTCACCCACACAGATTCCTACTTGAAACCTGATTCCCACCACCACCCGGCTCAAAATAATTATCTCATCAAAACACTATACCATAGGACTCATTGCATATCTGACCAACACCACCTGGCCAGTGAATTAAAACATGTACATCTGACCCTCAAGATGAACGGATACTCAGACCATACTATCCGCCAAGCTGTTTCTCCCACCATACAGAAACAACCACTTGAAACTCCAATCAAAATCATCACGCTGCAATACATAGCAAAAGTGTTTCGTTGGCTTATTAGCGTTGAGGCTTCTTTAGGGAGGCAGGGAAGGTGTTGCTTGTAGCAACCCGCCGGGATGGTATGCTTGATGGTAGTTGCGATGATGTTTCTGAAAATGTTTCAGAGTTATGTGCGGATGTGTAGCTATGGTCGATATTTTGGGCGATTAATGCTTCTGATTTCTGATGTAATTAATGGCCAGTTGGCTTTTTAAAAGTTGTAATACAAGCGGTTTTTAATAGTTTGTAAAGGCTTGGTGGCATTGAGGATCAACACAATAGGTAGGTGGTTGGATCCTAGGGCCGTAAAGACTTGCCAGTCGATTGATAAAAGGTTTCCTAACGCAATTGAGATATCTGGTGAGGATGAATGGCCAGATGAAGGAATTATGGTTTGGTTCTTTTCATTGAGTACCCCAAAGAGGGAGCCGTTCAAGATATCGGCAATGAGGTCGCCACGTGTATCTGAATGGGGAGAATGCCAAAGTTTGTTGTGGGCGTTGAAATTTCCAATAACAATTGAGTCGTTGTTTGGTAAAAGTTGATTTATATTGAACTTATAGTTGTGAGGGCAAGAACCGGTCGGTGGAATGTAGACATTGATTATAGTGAATGGGCCTAGATGGGATTTGATATGGACGCTTAAGACTTCTGTGGTGATATCAGAAGGAGGCATTGGGATTTTAATTTCTTAAAATTGAATGCAGTTATGGATGAGGAAAGCTAGACCGCCACCAGCTGTTTGTCAGTCTCGACCGAGGAAAGTGAAATTTTCATTTTGTTTCTTGGATGGCGGCTTATATTAATGGAATTTTGTTGTCGGAAGGTTCTAAGTTCAAGAGATTTGTTGTTGATGCCGTTAATGTTTAGTTAATGGATTTTTAGGTCGTTTAAGTTGTGGACGTTTTGTTGTGGTTGAGGTGGTGGTGCGAGTGTGGTTGTGCAAGGTGACGTTGTTGAAGTGGATGATGTACAACATTTGCAGAACCAGCTGGAATTTGAACTGGCGATGCGGGGAAAAGTAGTGCAGCGTTTGTGGTACCAAGCTTTACAACCGTTGCATTGTATAGAATTTGCATTGACGTTTTTTGCCGCAGCCACCACAAGGGAAAACGGGCCTGGATTCAATTCGACAACCTCAGCAATAATGAGAAGCCAGCTCGAGTATGCTGGGAGGCCTGGGCTGGCTGGCGATAAAACAAGAAAGTGCGAGGTGTGATGTTTCCATTTGCAAGTGCTTTCCTAGTACTTTTTCTCTCCACTTCGAACAAGCGGCAACACTGGAGAGACTGCATGTGATTGGAGTGTTCTTTGCCACTTTTTATTAACGGGGGAGGGGGGGGGGGGGTGCGTGATCTTTCCAGTTGCCCAATGTAGTATTTCGTGCTATGATGTGAAAGTCTGGAGCAGGGAATGTTGAGGTCTCGTTACCGTGCCACGTTTAGACACCCCTAAGGGTCTCCTACGGACGAGATGTTTGTGCCACATAGATCATTAAAACATTCTTGTGATCTCATGGTGGAATTTTGCGAAATCTACGCAAAGTCAGAAGGCCTGGGGATATGTTTCTACCGTGACCAGGGCACTTTGGACAGCCTAGTGAGTCCTCCATGAATTATTTTTTTCCTCATTCGTCAAGTTTGCTCGTGTGTGATTTTAAACTAAATGAGTCTTTAAGTGAGAGAGCTCTTGGACTAACTCTTTCGGCTCGTCAGATCTGTCCATATCTCTGCGGTATAATCTCATAGGGCACAAACCTGTCCCACAGTTTCTTGGACCCAAACCTAATGACAGAAACCCCTCCTCCCTTGAGATAATAAGTCTCGAAATGTCTGTAATTAACCCTTTAGAACTTAAAACCAGTCAATGATTGCATAAACTAAAGCCCCCAGCTTCTTATCGATGGATATATTTATAGCTTCTCTAATCTGAAGGTCTCTGAAATTGAGAGTGGGGATATTATAGTGTCCGCAAACTTTTAAAAGACATCACCCTCCTGTTTGCATGCAAGAGGTCGTCAACCCTTTCCATCCCACAGGAAAGGGTGCGCCCGATTTTCACGTAGTTATTTAAAATATATGTTTTGGGGCAAATTTTTGTATGGCATGTTTTTTGGTGTGTGGATTTTTTTGTGTTTAAAAATAATACTATGAAATTTACATCAATAAACATGCAAGCAGACAAAAACAAATATCCGACTGTAAACAGTTACTGTATTTACTGTATCATACCACTGCAATCTCGAAGACTGAATAGGGTGATATGCATACTATTCACTTGTATCAGCTGCATTTGACGATCGCTGGACTGATGCGCCTTTTTAGACTGGTGCTCCAGTGAATACACGCACTTTTCTCCAGATCGCACTCCATATACATTTCCTGTTTGTATTGCTTCAGTTATTAGTCATGAAAAATGAATATACGTGTAGTGTTTTCAATTATTTAAGTTGTATGTATGTCGTGTATAAAGTACTGTATGATAATATTTGACACTGAAATCAATCGTAGCTACTTTTTTTGTCACGCAAATGGTGCCGATCGCAGGCACTTTGGAGACGTTTTCTGGTGATTTCCCAATTGCATGCCGGTTTCGCCAGATAGGCCCAGGACCGTCAGATTATCACGCTCCAGATAATCCATGATCAAGTGCAGTGTATCATATGACTTTAGCCCCCAATTTCAGTGACCTGTTTCCCCTTAGCGTCGATCCTCTGTGTAAGGGAGTTTGGAGGAGGGTTTATGCCATCTTTACAGCTCGCGAGTGATGAGACCGTCCACAGTTGCTGTATTCCTCGTGGTCTATTATGTGTAGCCAGGGTGAACCCCTGCAGAGGAGCATGCTTAACAGATTCTTTCTCCCAACTCTAGGCATTCCCCTGCTTTGGAAAATTAAATTTGGGAATGCAGTGGTTTCCATGCTGAGCTCCAAACCCAGCCACCAGAGGTATATTCCTGGCAATGGTAGAGTTAACCTTGGTGGTGAGCAACCTTTTTGAATTCAGCCTGTTGCACCCGTTTACGAAATAGTAGGCAAGGAAAATGCCCCCCATGACCTCCACGGTACGTGGAAGCCATAGTTTATTGGATACAGTCACTCGCTCCCTTTCTCTTCCCATCCCCTGTGGTTGTGTGGCAAGTGCTGCTCCAGTCATTGTTCTGGGAGTTGCTGCACTGGTGATGGCTGTTGCAGTAAGTGCCATGGTATCTTTATTTTTAAAGGCGTTGCTCGACTCCTTCAATGGAATTGGAAACGAACTTCTGATCTGCACAGTTTGCATTGCTAAACTCATGATAAAACTCTGTTGCATTTCCTCTGCTCTTATTCTGTCACTTTTTGCTTGTTGCGTTTTCGTTGTGTACCTGCGCCATAGCCTGGGCAGTTATCACGATAATTTTAACCGGTCCCGGCCGTCCCCTAGATCTACTTGGCTTCAGGTTCTGTGTAAACATCGTTTCAGTTTCAGTTTATATATTTGGTATAGCCCTGTGAGCCATTCGGCTCTTGAATCGGGTGCAACCACAACAAAAAAAACACGAACAAGAATACATCTTAAAGTGACTATGTGATTGTGCAAACAGAAAATCCATGAAAAAAAAACAGCAAAATATTCCTGAAAAAGCACCGTACACCAACGCTTTGTGCAAAAATCCCAGTGGGATGCAAGTCAAACAACAACAACAACAAACATAAGAAAACTTAGATTAAGACCATCAGTCTAACTCCGTACTACAACAAAACAAACATGTCCAAACCAAAAAACTATTTTGAAATCACCAAAAAAATAAAGCCATAATTGCAATGTATCAGTAACCATAGGGACTGTGACCGATTTTTTTTACAATAAACTACATAACACCAAACCCTAGAATCAGAGCTGGCTACATGAGTTACACCACAACAACAGACGCATCAGTCGGAGTATCACATTTTTCAATGCACCTTTAAGATCAGCACGCTACATCAAAATACAGATAATACTTTGCAGCGTCATCCGGAGTGAAACATTTTATTTTATTTTACGCCAATGAATAGCAGTGGCAGCTAGGGGTGTACACCTCCTCTAGAGCAGCTTTGAGAGAAGATCTCATTGGTAGCGATTCATGTTGCAGTTTATTGGCAATAGCATTCCAGACCCTGGGGGCATAAATAGCAAAGGCCCTTCCTCCAGTTTTTGTACGGCAATATGGAATGTGAAGCTGGTTATTGAGCGAAGACCTGAGGTCAAATTTGTTGGTTCTATTGAGTAAAGTCACGTAGGTAAAAAATAAAATAACAAAAATCACGACGTTTTGCCACAACACAAGTGGCCTTCATCAGGTGAAGGGACGAGACTGTGAAGGGACGAGAATTATTTTGGAGATCTTTTTAGTGACCACTGCAATGTAGGGTAAGGTGATGGTTTTGAGTGGCTCCACAAGAGGATCCTTCTTCATGACTGGAGTGATGGCTTTGCGGATTGTGTAGTCGGAGTAACCATTAGCCCTGAGAGCCTGGTGTACGTGCTTGACTTCACTGGTAATGTGTTCCTGGTCGGAAATGCATTGGGCTCTATGGTATAGAGTCTTGATGAGGGAGTTCTTCTGGGATGGATGGTGGTGGGAATCCGGTTTCAAGTAAGCATCTGTATGGGTAGCTTTCCTGTAGACAGAGTGGCTCATTGAACCATCATGTCTCCTTTAAATAAAGACATCCAAAAAGGGTAGTTTACCTTAATTTCAAAGCCCTTTCTGTGACCAGTCACAAGCTAATCACTCAGTTATTTCAATGCTAAATTCGCCTAGTTATTTCAATGCTAAATTCTCCTGTTTGATTTGTACAAGTTGCCTCGGTGAATGTATATGCTCTGACTTTAACATAGCTATTTCTGTGACCAGTTACAAGCTAATCACTCAGCTATTTCAATGCTAAACTCTATGCTAATTCCTTTGTCAAGAAGTGCATCTGCGGATGTGTATACTTTAACTTAGCTATTTAAATACTAAATTCTATGCTAATTCCTTTGTCAAGGGGTACCTTTGCGGATGTGTATGCTTTAACTTTAACATAGCCTTTTCTGTGACCAGTCACAAGCTAATCACTCAGCCACTTCAATGCTAAATTATATGCTAATTCCTTTGTCAATGCGCTTTGTTTCTTCTCACACAGCTTAAAGGTCGTGATCGCAGCGTGGCTTTGTCACTCCAGCGCTGTCCTCCAGACAGGCTCGTCTCCTTCACCTGATGAAGGCAGCTTGTGTTGTGGCCGAAACGTCGTGAGAATATTATTGTGTTATTTTATTTTATCAATGTATTATTTTATTCTCATTCTATGTGACTTTACCGAAAGATCCAAAGAGCTTCTTTACACTTGTGGCAGAGGTGGGATTCAGTCTAGGGTATCCAGAATGAAGACCCGGAGGTGAGCTCCCTTAGAGGAAGAGGTGTCATCCCGAAGTGCCCCGGGTACCCGAAAACTGGAATCCATCAGGAACCGGAACCCGATGATAGCTAAATTCCCGAAAGAGGTGGAGGCCCCGCCACGAACCAGAGAAGCAGTATCGCCAAGACAAAAATAATGGCAACACATAGTTAAGAGACTGGACCGCCATACCTCCGCCATTGATTGGTTTCTGACGGCGATCGTCGAGGAGAGAGAGAGGGGAAAGAGTAGATACTGTGCAACTTGAGCAGCTACCGATCCCCGCAGTTCTAGGAGCCGAGGTGGACAAGCCAGAACAACAGCAAATTCACGTGGAGTGCCGAGTCGACAGCGTTGGCCTGGAGACGGAGCTGTCGATTCTCCTTGGCACACGGGAAGTGTAGCTCGCAGAGACAGAGCCACCACCTGCACCCGCCATGTAGAGAGCTGGAGCTCCGAGGATGGAGCCATCGTCTTCCATCGGACGCAGTGGACAGAGACATCAGAGCAACAGCCGCTGCCGCCACTTGATACACAGTCAGCTAGAGCACCGGGGATGCAGCTACCGCTCCCGCTCGCAGCACATCAGGCGGGAATCGACCGATCTTTCTGGCCGCTTCTACAAGCTGCATCGCGGACCTTGATCACCTCGCCTATGCAGGAGCTACGCCCAACAGCAATCCCGGATGAAGATGTGTCGCCCGAGATACCACCTCGGACCTTCACTGAAACAACTTGAGGCCTGTCGGAGCACACATGAAAGCTGGGTTCCATGAAGGAATTTTTTTGGTGACCATGTGTTGGTGTTAAATAAATGTGTTGCCTCCAAGAGGACGTCTGCGACTCAGTTGAACTCACTACACATATATGTGCAGAATGCAGCTGTAAGAGTACTTGCTCATACCCGTATGCGTCATTATATTATACCCATCTTACGATCCCGCCACTGACTACCTATTCAGTCCAGAATACATTTTAAGATTGCACTTACTGTTTTAAATAATATTAACGTGCTGGCCCCTGCCTATCTTTCACATCGCATTTTAGTTTATTCCCCACGTCGGGTTCTCCACTCTGCTTCACTTTGTTTGCTGTCCACCCCACAACATAAACAAGTCAATTGCTGGACGAGCATTCAAAAACCAAGAATATGAATCCCTGCAGTCACGAAAGCTCTAAATCAAAAGTCCTATTTGTCGTGGCATATGCTGGAATATAAGAATTTACATGATCCAAATGGCTTGTAACATTTTGGCCTCTCGACCACCCCTCCAATGAGAGTTATCCAAAATCGGGGGATTGTGGCCTGGGGTATGGAGACTGATTGGATTTATTTAATTAAATTCATCTGAAAAAAACACATTTGCGTAATTTTTTATCTCTCGTTATTTATGAATTCGTTTGTTCACCTGGCACATGTGTAGTGAGTTCTCGGAGACGACTTGTAGAGGCAACGAGTTTATTCAATAAACGCATAACAGCAACAGTCTCAGCCTTCACTAAGGCTACAGCCCTTTTTATTTATTACCTGGGGAGGTACAACCTCCGGACTAGCACATATTAAAACCGGGCTACCGCTCTCAGGTCCTCCGGCTATGAGTCACCTAGGTGAGGCTATTCTGACCCGACCCAGCCAAGGTACGGGTCCCAACCACTGGCCCACTCGGACCCGGCCCTTCCAAGGACGTCGGACCGGGGGTTCCCAGGGTCTCACCACTGGCCCACAGAGTTCCGTTCCTTACATAGACAGCGGGGCTAAGGGTCCCAGGGTCCTGGCTAGCTGGTCTTCTGGTTTCTGTCTTGGAATGGGCCAGGACCCGTTGAGAGGTCCGGCTTTATTACACCTCCCAGGTGTGTCCGTCTCTCGCCACGCTGCCGGTGCAAGGTACTGCCCCTGATGTGCCCTTTATGCCACTGCAGGTAAGTGCCCGCAGCCCATTTACAGCACGACACATGAACCCAAACAGAGGCACTTTCTTCTCAGCCAGGTGGAAACTGAAATATTCAACGCACCTCTGCAGAGTCCTCGGGCATCAAATGCCAGTGTCATGCACAAAGTCGCCATACATTTAACATCGTGAGGTATCGCTATAACGTCACTGCCAGCAGGAGCGTTGGGAGGCAATGCTCCTTCCGTTCGCAGTGTATGCAAGCATAATGTATGGTAAGTCCTCGATTTATTTAGATGCTTGGCTGAGCGGCACAATACAATACGTGTGATGATCGTGTACGTCGGGGCATACCCTCATATGTTCTTTGTATGCTGTCTTTTTTTTAATTTGCAAACGTATTTTTTCACTGCATCATAACGAGTGCTAAATGACCAAAAAGTTCTGCTTCTGCTTCAATCGCCAAGAATTGTAGGAAGGTGTTCACTTTGCAAACCAAATTAGAAGTTGTATGCCGCTTTTGCAGATGTAGATATTGACTGCCCTTTATCAGTGGATAACCGATTAAAATCAGGCACCACATTATGCAGTTTACTGGTGATCCAGGCAAGAAGCATGACATTTGTTTGAGTACTTTAATGCTCGTGAATCAGGCTATCATTGCAGATTTCAAAGCCGAGTGTAGAGCATGTTTTCAGTCATTTTTTCTTCATTTAACGATTGGTTTAATTGTCAAACTGATATAGAACGCTATACACGCAGTATACATATTTTTTTCTAATTGGCATGATAATATGAACGTGTTCAAACTTTGCTTAAGAATTACATCGTTAATGCATTTAAATTCTTTGGTCTATGGATTGATGAGAAGGTACATTTTTAGCCGCATTGAACGCATTCATCTTAAGTGCAGGCAGTATCTGGGTATTTGACATAATCACAAGTTGGCAATAAAACGTACAGCGATGCATAATTGATTTAAGGCAGTGATACTCCCCATCTTTGACTATGCCAATAAATTATATCAATGCAACGCAGTGAGGACCTTGCAGTCTTGATGTTACATTTTATTGCCTACATTTCATCTCAGATGCCAGGTACTTCACTCCACCAAAGCACCTTAAAGAGCACAATAAATGAAATCTCAACAGATCGAAGGCAAAGTAAACATCCTGTTTACACGCAAGATTTAACACGATAAAAATGTGTTCTAAATTATCATGAGTCAAAAAATACATTCTGTACTCCTCCAGCTTGATGAAGTTCAAGTACTACTTTTAAAATGCGATACACAAGATTTAACACGATAAAAATGTGTTCTAAATTATCATGAGTCAAAAAATACATTCTGTACTCCTCAAGCTTGATGAAGATCAAGTACTCACTGCACGTGGAATTTAAGCAGCCTCATTGCCCGCTGTTAAATACCAGTGATAGCATTTTACGTTTGAAAACATGTTGTTTAATTATTTTTATTCATATATATGTTGTTTGTCTCTTAACTATGATTCCAAAATATATTATTGTTAATGTTGCATCAGAAACACTCAATCTGGGGTCTCAACTTGCTTGGGTCAAACGATGGGCCTACATTTTGCCCATTCCTGGTCAGTTAGCTCAAAAACATAAGCAAACAAAAGCTTATTACTTTTTCTGCAGTTTTAACAAGACTAGAGGAATGATAGAGATGGGTTTTCTGGCAGTGTGTCACGGCCGCGTGGTAGTCAGAAATTTAATGTCAAAAGGCAGGCACCTCAATCCACCCTCGTCACGTGCTGCCGGTACCGCAGTGCACTCGAGGAGTGCGACGCTGGGCTGGCTGCAGCAGGGCGGGAGCTGCGGCCTGACGCCAAATGGAAGCCCGACCTCGCCTGAAAAACGCAAGCGAGGCGCCATCTTCCAGGAGCCGGTTTCAAACTCTTTATTTTATACTAGTAGGAAGTACCCCTTCTTTGCCTTGGGAAAATAGAAAATATATTTGAAAACTTGTCGTCTCTCAAAAAACATAACATATACATGCAAACACTAAGCTAATATGAAAGTGTTCAGTTTGTCTGGACATTTGTCCGTCAACAAAACTATGAGAGCCTTCCACAAGGCCTGAATGACAAAAGTTATAGAAAGTGGGGGTAAAAAGATGCAATAGGATCAGTAGGATCAGTACTATTTACCGACTCTATAGTAGTAACTCCTTGACTCTATAGTAGCATCTACTGACTCTAGAGTCGTATTTCCTGACTCTACAGTAGTATCTACTGATTATAGTGGTATCTACGGATTCCACAGCAGTATCTACTTACTCTACAGTCGTATCTACTGCCTTTGGGTTGGTGGTTGTCTAAAACACCAGGGTGATGTGATGCACCTCGTGCAGTAATCATGAGCATAGGTGTATGCCCACTTGCTTGCTTGCCTGCTCGCTTGCTTGCTGTGTTTTCTACCCATGCTGTCAAATGCTGCCGATGGCTAACCATCATAGTGAAACAGGAAACCAAGTGCGTAAGTTTTCCCTGCCAGTACAGAGCCTTTCCATCACCAAGACTCCTACTATGCCTCCACATTGGCAGCTCATGGAAACTGGTGTCCCACGACACCAGGCCAAACCAGGAGGGGTTCTTGGAGATGCAGTGGTCCCAAGAGGCATCTATAACTTGCGAAGCACTGCCCCACTGCCTTATGGGGTAAACTTTGGCTAGTGTAAAAAACTCTGACTCCAAATCTGTGGTGGGGACCTGCAACGGTGGTATTCAGCAAATCAATCACTGATTGTCCCCTATAGCTCTGGCCAGATGAAGGTCGTCGTGAGTTCCTCAGGCCACCTGAGTCTGTTTGGCTTGAATGAAGGTGGTGGGCGTCGGGACTTCGCTCCCCTCCCCTCACCTTAATCCACTTCTAGTGCAGGCTTCTAGACCACCCCCCCACCCCGTTTTTTTTGCGCTGTGGTGACAGCAAATAGCGGAAGATGCAGGTCAGGGATGTGACTGGAATATCTATCCAAACTCTGCACAGATGCGGGGGGGGGCCAGCATGTCTCCTTGACAACTTCCATCGTTTCTGAACAGCCCCGCACTGCTCATCCCTGATGGGGAAGGACCGAAAAAAGGTGATCTAAAATTATCTGTTCCACTCACTCCGGGTGGTTATCCGCTACCACCAGAGCATTCCATTCAGTGTCTGAAACTCAAGGAAATCCAAGACTTGTTTACCCCTTAAAGATGCTTCATGGTACGTCAGCACCCTCCTGGACTCTGACGAAAAAAACCGACAGACCACACAGAAGGACAGCGCTCGTGGCCCATGAATTCAGAGAATTCAACATTGACATTGTAGCGCTTAATGAAACCTTCTTACATGGAGAAGACTCTGACAGATGCTTGTGAGGGCTACACCTTCTTCTGTAAGGGTGATCCAGAAGATGCTCGCCACCTCCCAGGTGTGGGTTTTGCTATGCAAACCTCAATCATCCAATGCGCCGCTGAATTCACTGTTGGTATTAGTGAGTGGCTGAGGAGGTGGCGCATTCCCTTGGCCGGGCGGCGTTCTGCCACACTCATCAGTGCTTATAGGCCTACACTGGACGCAGACAATGGTGCCAAGGAGGCTTTCAATAAAGCTCTCGTCACTGCCATTAAAAACACACTGCGAACCGACAAGCTACTCCTCATGGGAGACTTTAATGCCAGGGTGGGCTCGGAACACGAGATCTGTGACCATGTACTAGCCCGACATGGGCTGGGTAAGCAGAACAGCAACGGGCTGCGGCTACTCTCCCTATGCTCCGAACAACATCCTGTTCCAGTTGAAGCACAAACACAAGAACCCATGGCAACACTCCCGCTATAAACACTGGCACCTGCTTGATGACATCATCATCCGTCAATGCGACAATAAGGAGGTGCTAGTAACCCGAGCCATGCGTGGTGGAATATTGGACTGATCACCGTATGATCAAAGCCAAGTTTGCGTTGAGATCCGTCCAAGCCATCCAAGGAAGGCCCCAAATAAGAGACTGAACTTGCAATGCTCTCAAGCATCCAGTTGTCACAAAAAAACTCCCCCCAAACGCCCTCGACCCAAACAACACATGGACTGAGTTGAATTCCGATTTAAAGCTTTCGTGACTGCAATGATTCATCTTTTTTGGTTCTTTCGGTAAAGTCACGTAGAATGAGAATAACATAATAAATTGATAAAATAAAATAACACAATAATATTCTCACGACGTTTCGGCCACAACACAAGCGGCCTTCATCAGGTGAAGGGAGCGAGACTGTCTGGTAGGACAGCGCTGGAGTGAGAGAGCCACGTTCAGATCACGGCTTTTAAGCTGTGTGAGAGGAACAAAGAGCCTTGACGAAGGAATTAGCATAAAATTTAGCATTGAAATGGCTGAATGATTAGCTTGTGACTGGTCACAGGAATAGCTATGTTAAAAGTTAAAGCATACACATCCGCAGAGGCACCCATTGTTAAAAGGAATTAGCATAGAATTTAGCATTGAAATAGCTAAATTAAGGCATACACATCCGCAGAGGCACCCCTTGATAATGGGATTAGCATAGAATTTAGCATTGAAATGGCTGAGTGATTCGCTTGTAACTGCTACAGAAATAGTTACGTTGAAGTCAGAGCATACACATTCACCGAGGCACTTAGTACAAATCAAACAGGAGAATTTAGCATTGAAATAACTAGGCGAATTTAGCATTGAAATAACTGGGTGATTTGCTAGTGACTGGTCACAGAAATGACTACACATCTGAGCTATTCACAGTACTATATAGTGAACCAATAAAAACTAAAATATAAATTACCTTCATGTTATCAATAAACTCTATATTCTCCAATCAGCTAAGCTACCAACCATAAGTCGTTATATATCAGACAATTTCAACCGAGAAGATGGATTCAGGCTTAGTAACCACTGAAAATATGTGTTAAATAATTTCTGTTCTTAATTAATTGTAATTTTACGATGACCTTCAGACCGCAGCTCTTTCGCCAGCATTGCCTCTTAATACCTCTCACACCACGGTTAATGGTATGGTTTACAACATGGAGTATACTAGGGCTTCGCAGCTGTCTCTCTCCCCCTCCTCTGTTCCGACCATGGACGAACTCGTCCGTCTGAACGGTGCCCGTAGCTATCCGTGGTACGGAAATTTGAGGGTAAGAATCCACCCATTTTTTCGCCATATAGCAGCGTGGCCCACGGGGGCCGCAACGCTGCCGCACCACGCCGCGTCGCGGGAGGATGCCGTGGATGCGGAGGCCGCCGCAGGCACGCACGCCGGCACCGCGGCTCCGTACGGCGCCGCGGACAGCTGGGTTGCGGGTGCTGTGGCGCCTCCACACCTCGCCGCGTCTATGACGTCGCCCGGGGAGGCCGCAACGCCGCCGCCCCTCGCCGCATCGCGGGAGGTTGCTGTGGCTGCGGCTGCAGATCGATCCGTCGCCGCGCCTGCGGGGTGGCCCGCAGGGACCACCGCGGGGCCATGTTATACCGCCGCGTCTCCGGCGTGGCCTACGGGGGCCGCAGCGCCACCGCACCTTGCCGCGTCTTCGGCATGGCCTATGGGGGCCGCAACTCCGCCGCCACCCACCGCGTCTTCGGCGTGGCCTATGGGGGCCGCAACGCTGCCGCACCACGCCGTGGTTGCAGGGTGGCCCGCGGAAGTCGGGGGGCTTCCATACCTCGCCGCACCGCGCGGCCAGGGGCTGCGCCGGTTACCCCACATCGCGCCGTTTGTCACGAAAGTGGGCGACTGGTTGGCCTTCCAGGAACGGTTCGACGCGGCATATATGTCGGTCGGCTGGTCCATGGAGGAGGCATTGGGGGCCCTTCCGACCTACCTGGACGAGAAGGCGATGCAGGTCTTCAAGTCCATTCCCCCGGCCGATAAGGCTACGCTTCCGACAGTGTACCTCCGGATGGCCGATGTACTCGAGCCGCCGTCCAGGGCACGCCAGAAGTTTTCACTACGGCGGCTGGAGGAGGGGGAATCTCCATTGGTTTTCCGCTGCTCGCTCCTGGCCTTGGCACAGGCCACATACCGTGATATACAGGGCAGGGCACTGGACTCGATGGCCCTGGAATGGCTACTCGACCTGGCACGCGAGCTGGGGATCGCTTTATCCATAAATAGCGATCGCCAGATCACGTCATTGGCGGTGGCCGAAAACATCCAGGCGCACCTCTCCCTCCGCCAACAGCCCCGGATGGCGGCGTGCGCGGGGATCCCGGCGCCAGAAGAGGAGGCCGCCTCTCAGAGGGTGGACACCCTCGCGGACCTGGTGATGCCCGGTCGTCGCGGGAGGGGGGCGGGTGGTCGCTGTCCGGAGCAGCGGGGGCAGCCAGGACCTTCCCGCCAGCAGGACACTGCCACGGTGACCTGCTTCCGCTGTGGTCAGCAGGGCCACATTGAGCGGGGGTGTAGGAATGCCCCGGGGGCCTTCAGCAAGGGGGCTCCAACTCCTCCCGGACCTTCATCGAGCCCAGGGCCCCAGGCGAGTCGCGACGCATCACCTGCGCGGCCGCCCCCCTCACCTCATGCATCTAGCGGGGCTAGGGTTCATCATCAGATGGTTGTCCTCGAGGGGTCGGGTGCACCACCATTGTCACCCACTGGATGGCCCAGGCTGACCCGCCACTGGAACGCGCTGGTGCATCAGATGGTGGCGGCAGCTGCTGGCTCCTCAGCGTTGGCGGGTTGCGTGCAGGGGGTGCGAGTTCGCCTCTTGGTGGATACGGGGGCGTCTGCCACCATTATTTCAGAGGCCATTTTCAAGCTCCTACCCCGCAGCGTCGGTCCGTTAGGGCCGGTTCGTTGGGCTTGTGGCGCCGCGAACGGCAGCAGTTTGGGCATATTGGGCCAAGTTATAGCGTCGGTTCGGGTGGACGAGATTGAGTTGGCCGGGCCTATTTTGGTCTCCAAGACCTTGGCAGTTCCATGCCTCTTGGGGACCGACTTTTTGTCTAGAATGCCCATTCGAATTGTCGTTGACCAGGGCTGTGTGGAATTGCCGTCAGGGAGGCGGCTGCAATTCCTACAATCGCCTACCGTCCTGTCTCCCTTGGTTGCCAGTGTGCGGGCCTTGAATAGGGCGGCGGTGACCGTGCCGCCGGCATCACAAATCTTGCTACCCCTTAGGTTGTGCAGACCGCTCGAAGGGGGGCTCCACGGAGACAGGTATCCTCCTGTCCCCGTCGAGTTACTTTTCAAGGACGATGGGATTGGTGGGCACCTTGACGGCCGTGTCGGGGGGCCAGGACCTTTTTCTACAGGTCCTCAATTCGGGGCCCACGCCAATCGTAATCCCGGCCGGTGCCGTCCTGGCGCATGCGACCCCGGCTCCCCCACCCGAGAGCGCTACCCCAGATGGAGGAGTCGTGGCGGGCGTGATGCGTGCGAGGGACTCCGACGCATCGTGGATCGCAACGTTGTGCGATGAGAATGCCTCGTTGTCCACCGGGGAGCGTCGGCAACTCCGCGAACTCATCGAGAGGTTCACGGATGTGTTTAGCCAAAGTAAGTTTGATCTGGGTCGCACTACTCTTTTGGAACACCACATAGATACGGACAACTCAGCCACTACTCGGCTTAATTCCCACCACTTTAGCCCTGCGGAAAAGGAGCATGTCCGCTTGGCTGTCGACGAAATGTTGGCGGCGGATATCGTCTCCCCTTCTACTAACCCTGGGGTGCCCCTATTCTGCTAGTCAAGAAACGGGACGGGAGTCTCCGGTTCTGCGTTGATTTTCGTAAATTTAACAAGATCTCGGTGGCTGACGCATATCCATTGCCTCGCATGGATGATTCCCTGGACGCCCTCTCAGGCGCGCGGTTCTTTTCGACTCTAGATTTTCTCTCCGGCTTCTGGCAATTGCCGCTGGACGAAGTCTCTAGACCCAAGACAGCGTTCCCCACGCCCCAGGGGCTGTTCAAGTTCAATCGGCTTCCTATGGGTCTTCATTCGGCCCCAGCCACCTTCCAGCGTCTCATGGAGATGGTTTTGGCGAGGCTGCAGTGGGAGTCTAGTTTAATCTACTTTGACGACGTTATTGTTTTTGGGCGTACGATTGACGAGCACTTGCAACGCCTCGAGGCTGTGTTCGTCAAAGTGCGCACTGCGGGCTTGAAATTTAAACCCCAGAAATGCCATTTGCTACAACCATCGGTGAAATATTTGGGACACATTGTTAGTGCGTCAGGTGTCACCACGGACCCGGAGAAAACGGCTTGTGTCCGGACGTGGCCGACTCCCACATCTGTCACGGAGGTGCGTAGCTTCGTCGGCTTCACATCGTACTATCGCCGGTTTGTCCGCGATTTTGCGACGATTGCGAAGCCGCTGCACACACTCTCCGCCAAAGGCCAAAGGTTTTACTGGGGCGAGGAGGCTGCTTTTGCGACGCTTCGCACGGCCTTGGCGGATGCGCCGCCCTTGGGGTACCCCGATTTCTCGAAGCCCTTTCTGCTTGACACCGATGCCAGCGACATGGGCATTGGCCCAGGTGGTCGATGGGGTGGAGAGGGTGGTAGCCTACGGCAGTCGGGTTCTGTCTGCGACGGAACAGCGATACTGCGTGACTCGGAGGGAGCTTTTGGCCATAGTTTTTTTTGGTCCATTGTATAGGCCCTATTTGTACGGTAGGCGGTTTACAGTCTGAACCGACCACGCGGCCCTGCAATATTCGCTGAGGATCGGTCAGCCCTCGGGTCAGCTGTCCCGCTGGCTCGAGGTGCTCCAGGATTACCCCTTTGACGTAATCCACAGAAAGGGGGCACTGCATGGAAATGCGGACGGTTTGTCCAGAATGCCGGCAGGCGGCGGGTGTGCTTGCGCCCTGGGCTCTAGCCGTTGCAAGGCCCCAGGGGACGTCGCGGCCCAGTTGGTCGCATCGGCAGCGACGACAACCCCCCCGGGTGCGGCGACATCCGCAGATTTCGGCCTGGGACTCCCCCGGGAGGTATGGTCCAGCTTGCAGATGGATGATTCCTCCCTGCTGAAGCAACAGCAACGCGTCGGACGTACAGCCCAGGGTTCAGCTTCGTCGGCGGCCCCAGCGATCGCCGTGCATGACGGACTCCTCATGCGTTGGGATGCCCAATTGGAACGCTATTGCGTGGTTGTGCCCACTAGCCTACGTGGTAAATTAACCCGAGCCATTCACGAGAGGCTTATGCACCTTGGCTACCACAAGACCCTATTGACCCTTAAGCGGGACTATTACTGGCCAGGTGTGGAGGGTGACGTGGCACTGATTTTGAAGGGTTGCCACGACTGCGCGCGGAGGAAGGCCCCAGTTGTCCAGGATCGGGCCCGCTGCAGTCCATCCGGGTTTCTCGCGTTAATGAACTCGTGGTGCTCGACATCTTGGGCCCATTCCCTGCATCCCAACGGGGCCATACATACTTCTTGGTGGGCGTTGAGTACCTCACACGTTGGCCTGTTGCGTGGCCTTTGGTCGATCAGTTGGCCTCTTCTATCACCGAGGCGTTCGTCCAGGGGTACGTGTTGGACAAGGGTGCGCCGGAACAATTGTTGACGGATCAGGGGCGGAATTTCTTGTCTAAGCTGCTCAAGGAGGTGTGTGACCTCCTTGGCACCAAAAAAATCCTCACCTCGCCCTACCACCCCCAAACGGACGAGATGGTAGAGCGCTTGAACCGCACCCTCACTTCCATGCTGTGCCACCATGTGAACACGTCTCAATCGGACTGGGACCTGTTCGTCCCGGGGGTCTTGGCAGCGTATCGGTTGGCTCCTCACGCCTCAACGGGATTTTCGCCTTTTTATTTAATGTACGGGAGGGAGCCGGAGCCCCCGGTGCACGTCCAACTGGACGTGGGGTCCTCCAGGAAGGGGTCGGCTGTGCTGGTCCCTTTGAAAGTCGCGCTTGACCGGCTGCGCGATGCATGGCAGGCCGCTGTCGAGATTTCCGCTGGCCGGCAGGCGGCTAATGATCAGCTGCCCAAACACCAGGCAGCGGGCCTCCCGTGGGTAGTGGGCCAGAAAGCGTGGCTGTATTGTCCCCAGGTCCCGGTTGGCACATCTGCCAAATTGCGCCGCCCTTGGCAGGGTCCCGTTGAGGTCGTGGAAGTCCCCCGGCCGCAGTGCGTCCGGATTCGGTTCGGACGCCGGCGGTGGATAGTGCACCCGTCCCAGCTCAAACGCTATATTCCATCTACCCTGGTGGATCCTTCCCCAACTCCGGGGCGGCCGGCGGGTGATGCTTCCGTCGTGCCTGTCCGGCCTGGTCCTGTTGACGGGGGCGGCGTTCGCCCTGTTTGTGTGCCCCCAGGGCCCTTCCAAGTAGCGCCGGCGGGGACCCCCCGGCCACCAGAGGCTACGGCGGTGGGCCTGTTGCCTGCGGACAGCCCACCTGCACCGGCGGCGGACGCCACACGGGGAAGCGGGCCAGCAGCGCATACCCGTTCAAGGGGGATGCGGCTCCGGTGATGGCCTGGGCGGCCGTTCGTCGGACTCAGCCCCACCGCCCGCTCGGCACTGCCGGCCGGAAGAAGCCGTCTTACTTTTTTTTTCCCGTTCATTTGGTTGTTGTTATTGTGATGCCTGGGATGCCGTGCTGCCTTCAGGTTGGGGTTTTCTTGCAGCCGGGTCGGCTGTTTTTTTTCACAGGGGGGGTAATGTAGAGGAGTAGGATGGGGAAGTGGCATCACTTGTGCTGTCCAGGGCGATGACGTGACGTCATGCGCTCGGGGCAACAGAGTGACGTCACGGCTCCTGAAGGATAAAAAGGGGACCCCGTGACGTAAGAGGGGTCGTAGCAGGAGAGTAGGGTCTGAGAAGGGTGAAACGGGGAGCGAGGTGCAAGAGGTTAGGGATAGGGGAGAGCACAGTGCCAGGCTAGACGTGGCTGTGCTCCTCGATCGGCCGTGTTGGTTGATCCCACGGCCGGGGCAGAGGAGACAGCACAGGGCAGCCGGCTGTGTCGGGACCTAGCCCGGGACCCCTAACCCCTGGGGAGTTGTTCACCCCTGTGTATTGTTAAAGATTTGTAATAAAACCTTGGCGGAAGCCCCTACCTTACCTTAGCCTCCGAGTGAGGCGTCGGGGACTCCTCAACACAAGTAATCACCCCGGTCAGGTCTGCTGATGGCAACGCGCTTTTCAAGGACCACCAAGAGATCTTGGAGAGATGGCAGAGCACTTTTATAATCTCCTCAACAACATAAACCCCACAGACCCGCTCATCCTCGAGACTGCCTGATATCCCGCCCATTCATGAACTCGACACTCCACCACGATTTTCTGAGGTCGACCATGCAGTCAAAGGCCTGGAAAACAATACAAGTGCTGGACCCAACGGCCTCCAAGCTGAGATGCTGAAGCACGGGGATACCTCCTCCATCACTGCTTGCAACTTCTCATCAAGTTCATCTGGCTGTCCAAAACCATCCCACAGGAATGGAAGGACGTGAATATTGTAGTTATCTACAAGAAGAAGGTGACAAAGAGGCTTGCGGCAACAGCAGAGGTATCTCACTTATTTCAGTCGACGGGAAGGTCCTTGCCAGGAAAATGCACTACTGGCTCGCAGAGCAGCTATCCGAAAACATATTCCCAGAATCCTAGTGGGGCTTCAGGAAAGGCAGATCTTTGTGCCACAACAACTGCAGGAAAAATGTCAGGATCAAAACAAAGACTTTAATAGCTTTCATCGACCTCACCAAAGCATCCGACACCATAAACAGCGAGATACTCTGGCAGCAGCTAATCAAACTTGGGGTGTTGTTTCTCTTCAACGTGACTTTACCGAAAAAACTAAGAATATAACATTCTAAAACGGTTCAATAAACGAATGCCTGCCAGAGTGGTGCTTAATGGACTTCAATCAGGGCCCTTCAAAATGGAGGTCGGGGTCAAGCAAGGCTGCGTTCTGGCTCCGGTAATATTCAACATGCTCCTTGCTGCCATCACAAACCTTGCACACAACTCCCTCAACTCAATCGACAGAATCCAGCTAGAGTACTATCTGGATGGAAATCTCTTCAACCTAAAACGCCTCCAAGCCCAAACAAAAACCAGACGCCAACAGTTATTTGAACTGCAATATGCAGACGACTGTGCACCCATGCTTCATACCCCAGAATCCATGCAACACGCCCTCAACCGTGTCTCCTCCGACCACTCTGTGGGCCTCCAAATCAATACTTAGAAGACAGAAATAATTGCTCAACTCTCATACACATGCACCTCACTGCCTATCTTCAATATCGGTGGTGTTCACATCAAATTGGTTACCCCATTTCACCTATCTCGGTTCTGTCCTCTCCCCTACGTGCACCAATTCTTCCTGCATTGAGGTAAGCATGGCTACATGACATCTCCACTGGCTTGACCATGTGATCCGCATGCCTGATCACCTGCTCCCCCGTCGAGTTCTCTAACGCCAACTCACCTCAGCCAAACGCTCAACTAAAGGACAGAAAACGTGCTTCGAGGACCACAGCAAGGACCTGCTGAAGCGCTGTAACATCAATCCCTCCATCCTGGAACCCCTGGCGCTGGACAGGTTCACTTGGTGGTCCACCTGGGCCAAAAAAGTTCAGCACATGGAAGATGCCATCTCACTGTGGAGATGCGAGAGATGCACCCAGAGACACCCCCAGACACCAACGCACAACTGGGACAAGGCCATCCGAGATCCAACACACGTGTCCGATCTGCAGCAGAGTGTGCGGTTGTCGCATCGGCATCCACAGCCACTTGACGTGGCACAAACGCCGAAAGTGCTAACCCACCCACAAGAGGAGCAATCGTCGTCTTTTTCTATGGACAGCCAAGAGAGAGGTCTGGTAACTATAGTAGTTTCTACCGACGATAGCAATAACTACACATTTCAACGGGGGGAGTGGGGGTGGGAAGAGGACATCAGTGGGGGCGACAGGCGAGGCACACAGCACCAAAAAGCTTTCCAACGAGCTGAAGTGTTTTCTTAGCCTGTGCTGCAGAAGATTTTGCGCAGTCTGGCTTGTCTCCATGCACGCTGTCCAGGATTATTCTCAGCGCGTGCTCTTGCAACATTAATGGTGCAGTCTGGCTTGTCTTGATGCAGGCTGCTCTGCTGTTTACAAAGCGCGTGCTGCCGAAATGCCTTCATTGTTTGGTTGCTGTTGAGCGCGGCAACTCCTCCCTTTGTTTTGCACGTCACAATGCTTCCACTCGTTTGTCGAGTTTTTTTTCTTGGCATTTTTTATTGTTAACAAAATGACCACCGAGTCTTTAGCGCCAGAACCTCCCGTCAACACTAAACAACCGTTTGCATTGCTCGAGGAAACCACGCATGTGCTGATGCGTCGTGGCTCAGTTATCATCAAGATCAGCGTACATTGTATTTTGAATTACTTTGTTTATATCCTTGGTCCAATACAAACTAACAGCGAGTGTTCATTCGGGGGCTTAATTTGTTGGCTTAGTGTACCTTGTTGCAATGTACACCCAATAGTTGCATGTTAAAGCGTTACAACGCAGGCAAAATGACGTTCATAGGCAGAAGAGTGCGTATGTGTGTGCCAGGCATTAATATTACAAATGTTATCAGTTCAGGATAAAGTAATTTTATCCTATGATATTTCAAGTTATAGGTCAAGTATTTTGATTTAAAGCTTTCGTGACTGCAGTAATTCATATTCTTGGTTCTTTCGGTAAAGTCACGTTGAAGGGAAATAAAATATATAAAACAATACAATTTTCACGACGTTTCGACTGTAGCAAACTGTATTAGTCGAAACGTCGTGAGAATTTTATATATATTGTATTATTTCCCTTCAACGTGACTTTACCGAAAGAACCAAGAATAGGTCAAGTAGTTCGTGCATTTTTATAGTAACAGGTATGACTTAGAAGGAACATTCAAATCTTCGACAATAGAGTACTAGTTCATGCGTCATCATACGTCTGTTATTATGCACAATTGAGTCCATGCGAAATGGTCTTCACAGGTTGTCCGTTCCTCATACAGTGCGAGGGAGTTTTGGAGAAACGCTATTCAGGTTTATTTTTCAGGAAGGGAGGCCATGTTCTGTGAGGGGGTCCGATTTCCAGGCTGTTTGGATGCAAACGGTCTTCCTAACAGCCGAGTTTTCCAGGCAGATGGTTTAACACAGGTCCCAGAGTTCAGGCAGGTGTAGACGGGAGACTCCTGGCTATTAGCATTTGTGGTGGCCATGCCCAAGGAATCAACCATGAGGAACCGCGTTGAGGCAGAGTTTCTCCAGCAATTACCCTAATGCAGCTAGAGACGGACGTGTCGCCACTGCATCAGCACGCAGGGGTGTGAAGCACCAAGGCACGCTTGCACAAGGCCACAAAGAATATCTAGTCAAGCCTCCATAGCGTGGTGGGGTGGTCGTCTTTTCCAGAAGGCGAGCATTTTTGACAATGTGGACATGCTTTGTAATGTCACAACCCAATCTTACCTTGATGCTAGTTAAAGTTAAGATTTCGTTTCTCCCCCCTTGCCCCACATTATTGATCGACCTTTGATATAGCTTGTTAGTGTGATGGGAAAGGTCCCTGGAACATAATGTCCACATTTGCATGGTAAGGGAATTTTTTTTATTACATATTAAATAAAATAAATCTAGATTCAGATTATTTATGCATCGCAAGGTGCTCTTGTTTAAAGAAGCCAATGGCCGAAACGTTAGTAAAAGTTTCTGCCATCGAGGGACTTTCCTTTGGGAAGAAATGTGGCCAAATGCAGCACTAATACTTCCTACATATTACATGCATTCAATCCTAGTAAATGGTCAGGACAGCAGTAGCGTATGTCAGAATTTTATTTTTGACAATGGTCAGCAAGCTATGCAAGTTCCAGCAATCACAAGCCGTCATCAATATCCACTCCCGTCGAGCACCACAGCCCGGCTCCTGCGCCTCCTGACGGCAATGGCAGCAGACAGGAGCGCAACGACTGCTGTGCCAATGACGAGGAGAAGGGACAGAGTCCCAGCCGAGGCCCACGATGAGGAGGGATCCTCCAGCAGCAGCAGAGTAGCGTCGTTAACAGGAGCTTCTTCAAAGAGCACGGGGCCCTGCAGCGACACCACGTGCTTTCCTACCACGCTGGAAGCGTCAGAGACAGCGTTGCGCTCTGGAGAAACAAGAACAATCGGTTGATGACCACTGGCCCATACAAAAAGGACACCATTTGCTTCAGGTCAAGTTCATCAGAAAATCAAATGAGTAGGTTATTAATGGCATGCCACGGCTTGTCAAAAACCAGTCTGCAAAGTCAGTGAACGTGATCTAAATAAGAAAAACATAGCAACATTACCACCAACAATGAAAACCCCTTTGTCATCTTGGCAAAGGGTTACTCTGCGAGTCTTTTCTAGGAAAATAAGCGCAAGATATTAAATAGAGGTTGCGGTGGTGCTCACTGTAGCGCCTGGTCTGTCCACACTGCCGATTGCACTCGGTGACGAAGTTGGGGCTGGAGCTGTCGCACACCAGGATAGAGCAGTGTAGGTACACCTGTGGTAGACAGAATGCATCGCGCCAGTAAGTAAAGTTTCACATGTATTAGGTAGTCCTTCTGCCCTCTTCAGTTGTACAAAGCACATGTCATCCCTCCATGAGAACCTGGTTTTAAAGTTGAAATTATCAGGCACTCACGACGTCACGGGTGGTGCTGCGGTCAGAGTTCATGAAGGCGAAGGCCTGGAGTGCCAGACGCTTGTAGTGAGAAGGAAGTGGCAGGTCAGCAACACCAGGGAAGAACACACTGCAACAAGGAGACTGCACGGGGCAGCTGCACATGCAAAAAAGTGCCGTTTACCCTTAAGCCAACGCAAGTGTCATGCATTGGATTGAATGCACACATCTTTATTTAAATCTGCACGCGAGGATTAAGGTCAGCTTTACAGACAAGACATGTTCACGATGAGCCAGGCAGCCCAAATGCCAATTTGCAGTGCATCTGTGCGATGCAGCCATCACTGCATGAAGCCGGCCTTGTACAAACCACCAGCTCTGGGAGGCAGAGGATGGCTGTGTTAACATCCAGAACATCAAACCAAGGAGCATTGTGGCCATCGACATTTTGGATGGCACTGCAATCTTGTTTAAACGACGCCAGTACACAAGCCGTTGTCATTTAAAAAAGGACGTAATTAGCATAACTCTGCTTATGTGGGGGAATAAAAAAAAGACAACCAATGCCTCGAACCAGGTTACCTCTGCAGGCCCTGCTGTGGCAGTGAGAGGGTTTAGAGAGCACTACCCCGCCCAGCCTCACCCATTCGTCACAAGCTTCCACTGCGTGGGGTCGGTGTCAACTGCCGTGGGCGTGGCCCAGCAGTCCTTCAGGAAGAGCACCAGTGTGGGGTCAGAGCGGTGCAGCAGTGACGTCTGCACGTAGAGCGGCGTTCCCAGAAGCGTTACCAGCGGGTACTGCCAGGGCTGGTACGGCGTGGTGTAGGAGTTGTCTGGCAGAGTGCGGACATGGTTCACAAGAAATTTGGATTAGAGGCGTAAAAGTCCTGTTTAGAGAGCACATTGGACAAGGCAAAGCACAAATCCTCCAAAACGTGTGCATTACTTTTGAATTGAACCAGGGCACAAGATCAACATTTTCCTGGCATAGAAACCGTGGTTGATATTTCATTTGTATTTTCAGAATACATCGTCACCCTCACCTCCGTTTAGCATGGTTGGCAAAATAGGGTGTATACAACGGCATCTCTAAATGTCTGTAGATGTTGTAAGGGGCACGGTTTCACACGGAGGGGTGGAATCAGGTGCTAAAAGTTGGCCAAGCTCTAGTCCCATTTAGCCAATTAGTAACCAATGAAGCTATTGACACCCATTCGTTCAAGCAAAGGTGACCTAGACAAATGAGGCCAAGAAAGCGTTCCCATTTTTCTTTAAATAATGCCTTCAAGGAGACTGTTTTGGTTGATGGGGTGTGCAAAAAGACCCATTTGGTGGAGCCATGGGAATTAGGGGTATTGTCATCCCTATCAATGTTGGCCCCACACTAACAATATGGTTTCAGCTGGTAGCTGATAGATTCAAAATCTCAGCAGAAATTAGCATTTGAGGTTAAACGTCGTACCATGGAGAATGTGCAAGTCGTTCTAGTTAACTTATGGCTAACTAAGAACTATGTTTGCAGGTTTACAATACTCTGACAGCACAGCCTAGCACGTTGTCCGTTTGTTGCAGTGGTTTGCAGTTCAAGTCCAGCAGCCATGCCGATTAATGCTGCAGATGCATCAAAATCTCATGCAGCCTGAATAAATGGAAATTAAAGCAGGGTTGAGCTCCATCTCAGCACTGGATAAAATAAGCACAACTTACAGCTGGCATCCAGCCAGAGGTAATACGGAGAATACAGACCCAAGTCTTCCCTGGGTAGAGCGACACCACAACCTGTGTTCCCCTAAGGTGGCATTTGTCCGCTCAGAGGTGCACGGTGTGGGAGAAGGCAGCACTCACCAGTGAAGACCTGGAGCAGCAGGGAGAGGGGTCCAGTGGCCGTGGCTGGAGGTGGCGGTGGCAGAGTGCTCACCTGCACTCCAAGCTGCAGGTCGCCACTTCCAAGGAAGCGGCATTGAAGAACCATCCTGGTAAACAGACACCACCCGCCATAAAGGTATGCACCACGCCCTCACGGCAGAAATAGATTGCAGGGTGTTTTGCAGACGTACCATTCAAGGGACCACCTTGGTTAACACCGTGTTTATATTAGCTATAAATCATATTCCTACTACTTCAGGAGATGTTAAAATCATGCGAGACGAAGATAAGTCTCCCTTGTGCGTTGAATGTCCCAAATTTGAAAATTAAATCGTTGATTATGGAAGCAGATTGGTCATGGTTCTGCAGGCGAATGCTGCAAATATTTAATGTCGCAGGGACAGTGGCCATTGATTGGGGTGGGTCTCCTCTGCAAGACTCGTGCTTGACCCTCATGAGCAGAGCACTTGCTGAGGGGTGGTGGCAGTGCTTACTTGTATGTGGACGACTTGGTGATTGCGACGTTTCCATCGACGCAGAGCTCCCGCTCAGAGGCCAACTGTAACTCGTACACGAGCTCTTGCCCACTCCACTGGACACAAAAAGTAGGTCACACAAAACGATAATGCCATCGAGTGATCAAGCAGAAGCATGATACCTGGTATTATCCAAGAGTTGAGATGGCTCAAAATGAGATATTATGATCCCCATAAATTATGCTTTGGCACTCGATTCATTTGACACTCAATCATAAAGGGACCCTGCTGTTCTTTAGAAACTCGTGCATTATTCTGCTCTGCACATCAAGGAGTTGTGCATCGTGAAGGGTCTGATGCAGAACGTCACCAAGACCTATGCAAAGTACTTGCGATTGTCTTCAGCAATAAATTAGCTATGATTGATATGGCCGCATCTAACTTGAAGGGACCACATTTTCCTGGTCCGACAGAGTTTGATGAACCTGGACACAACGCAAAACCAGACCAACGTTAGTGGTAGAAGTTTCGATATTTTTCGTAAACTTGCCAAAAAAACCATCTCGACATGTCCATTCCCAAATCGAAAGTGGACGCACTAGTGCAACGGATTGTCCACCTGGAAAATATTTCGTTCGGCGAGGGCTGTTTCCCAGACCAGTGTAAAATAATGAATGCAACACCACTTTAAAATGTTGGCTTGAGCCATAGTGATCCCACCAACTAGTGCCCCATCCCACAGGTGATAAGTCGAAGGTCAGAGTGCATGTGAAGTAGTTACTTGGCAATGGTGCTGCAACAGGCAGATTCAACCCATTGCAGTATTGATCTACCCGAAGTTTTATAGAACGGAGGTAGCTTAACTAAAGAGCCCCAGTTAGGTCTCCAAGAACTTATATGACTGGATCACACGATATTTGACACCATTGAACGAGGGCTACTAAAATCTGGCAGCCAAGGTTCGGTTTATCCAGTACGGCACTGGGGTGGATCGTCTCATAACTATATGGTCGATCAATTCATCAAGCTGGATGACGGCCATCACAAGAATCAATCCTCGGGCCCTTCCCATTTTAAAGCATAGGTCTTTGTTTGCCAATATCATATTATCGCATGACAAAGTGCCATCAATATGCCGACGATAGACCGCAGTGAAGTCAATATTTTTTATATGGAGCCTCAGGAATATTGTAGATACACTAATATTTGACACTGAAATCAAGCGTAGCTACTTTTTTGTCACGCAATTGGTGCCGATCGCCAGACTGGTAGAGCCTTTGGAGACGTTTTCTGGTGATTTCTCAATTGCATGCCGGTTTCGCCAGAAAGGCCCAGGACCGGCAGATAATCACTCGCCAGATAATCGATGAACAAGTGCAGTCCATCGTATGACTTAGCCCCCAATTTCAGTGTCCTGTTTCCCCATAGCGTCGATCCTTTGTGTAGCGGAGTTTGGAGGAGGGTTTTTGCCATCTTTACAGCTTGCGAGTGATGAGACCGTCCACAGTGACTGTATTCCTCGTGGTCTATTACTTGTAGCCAGGGTGAACCCCTGCAGAGGAGCACGCTTAACCGATTCTTTCTCCCAACTCTCGGCATTCCCCTGCTTTGGGAAGTTAAATTTGGGAATGCAGTGGTTTCCATCCCGAGCTCCAAACCCAGCCACCAGAGGTATATTCCTGGCAACGGCTAACCTTGGTGGTGAGCAGCCTTTTTGAATACAGCCTGTTGCACCCGTTTACGAAATAGGAGGCAAGGAAAATGCCCCCCATGACCTACACGGTACGTGGAAGCCGTAGTTTAATGGATTCAGTCACTCGCTCCCTTTCTCTTCACGTCTTCTGTGGTTATGTGGTAAGTGCTGTTCCAGTCCTTGTTCTGGGAGTGGCTGCGCTGGGGATGGCTGTCGCAGTAAGTGCCACGGTGGCTTTGTTTGTTTCGAAGAGGCGCTGCACAACTTCTTCAAGGGAATTGGAAACGAACTTCTGATCTGCACATTTGCATTGCTAAACTTATAATAAAACTCTGGTGCCTTACCTATGCTCTTATTCTGTCACTTTTTGCTTGTTGCGTTTTCGTTGTGTAACTGTACCATAGCCTGGGCAGTTAGCACGATTATATTAACCGGTCCTAGCCGTCCCCTAGATCTACTTAGCCTCAAGTGCTGTCTAAACTTCGTCAATGGGGAGACAAAGGCGGCCGGGCGTGGTGCTGACCACCCATCCCTGCGTGTGACGATTCGGGAATCGAACCCAGGCCCCTTCTTGCTGTGAGGCCACACGAGATGTTACCACTGCCCTCCACCACCCTCCTCCTCTACGTGGACAACGCTCACAATATATGCATATACTCACACGCACACACACGTGCACTTATCCAAAAATACACACACATATACATAAACCTTGTCCACATACATGGGTATGTGTACACACACCTATCGATGTGTAGAAGACATTACGATTACAAAGAAAGTGCTAGAAAGCACACGTTAAGATATTTGGGAACAGGTGGCCGGAAGGCACTGTACTCATTCAATAAAGAATATACGTGTTGCAGTCGAGTGGAGGGGCCATTGTCCGATAGGGGCGGGGCTGAGCAAGTATATGAGGAGGAGCGAGGCCCGCCGACGGGGCACTTGTTCAGGGACTAATCGACGGCCAAGGTGGACGACATTGAGGCCGGCTGTTCGAGAACAACTGAATTGAACCGTTGGGACTGACTGTTCGAGAAACAACTGAATGAAAATCATTGGCACTGACTGTTCATGAAACAATTTGGTGGAAACCATCGGGGCTGAAGATAGTCATAATAATTACGAGTGTGGCGGTTATTACACTCGGCACTACATACGTTTCAATAGAAATAAAGGTTCTACTTTAAAAAAAAAATGGTGGCAGTGGTGGAATTCAGTCTAGCGTATCCCGAATAAAGACTGGGAGGGGAGCTCCCTTAGAGGAAGAGGTGTCATCCCTAAGTGCCAAAGGTCCCCGAGAACTGGAACCCATCGAGAACCGGAACCCTCTGATAGCTAAATTCCCGAAAGAGGCGGAGGCCCCGCCACGGACTAGGGAACCAGTATCGCTAAGACAAAAAGACTAGCAACACATAGTTAACAGACTGGACCGCCATACCTCGGCCATTGATTGGTTTCTGACAGCGATCGTTGAGGAGAGAGAGGGGAAAGGAGTAGATACTGTGCAACTTGAGCAGCCGCCGATCCCCGCAGTTCTAGGAGCCGAGGTCGACAAGCCAGAACAACACCAAATTCCTATACTCATTGGTTTTTTCGGTAAAGTCACATATGTAGAAATCAAATAAAAAATGTAACTAAATAAAATTAAATTTTAAATAATCACTACGTTTCGAATGCAACACAAGCGATCAACATCAGGTGGACATGGGGTAAAACACATAGCGAGGGAACAAATAGGGTGGACATCACGCACATAGCACATAGAGAACGGTAAACTGCACGGAGGTAAATACAACAAGAAGATGAGAGACGAGAACTCAACAAACCTTACAAACAAAAGGTTACGCAAAACCAATAGGCCAACAACACAGTTAGACATTAACCTGGTTGACCACGTATTTCAAAAGACTGCTAAATTTCGTCATCTATCGCCACGCAGCGGACAGAGACCCAGGAGCCACAGCCGCTGCCGCCACTTGATACGCAGTGAGCTAGAGCCCCAGGGATGCAGCCACCGCTCCCCCTCGCAGCACATCAGGCGGGAGCCGACCGACCTTTCTGGCCGCTGCTACAAGCTGCATCGCGGACCTTGACCACCTCGCCTATGCAGGAGCTACGCCCAACAGCAATCCCGGATGAAGATGTGCCGCCAGAGATACCACCTCGGACCTTCACTGAACCAACTTGAGCCCTGGCGGAGCACACATGAAAGCTGGGTTCCATGAAGGCATTTTTTTGGTGACCATGTGTTGGTGTTAAATAATTGTGTTGCCTCCAAGAGGACGTCTGCGACTCAGTTGAACTCACTACACATATATGTGCAGAATGCAGCTGCAAGAGTACTCGCTCATACCCGTAAGCGTCATTATATTACACCCATCTTACGGTCCCTCCACTGACTACCTATTCAGTCCAGAATACATTTTAAGATTGCACTTACTGTTTTTAAATATCTATCTTTCACATCGCATTTCAGTTTATTCCCCACGTTGGGTTCTCCACTCTGCTTCACTATGTTTGCTGTCCACCCCACAGCTTAAACAAATAAATTGCTGGACAAGCATTCAAATGTGCAGCCCCCACAGTCCAGAAACACTCATCGGCTCCACATCTGACAAATCAATTCAATCAACTTACAAAAATCTGAACTAAAGTCCTATGTTCTTGGATCTTTCGGTAAAGTCACGTAGAACCAATAATATGAAGTCCTGCAATCACGGAAGCTTTAAATCAAAAAGTCCTATTTGTCGTGGCATATGCTGGAGTATAAGAATTTACATGATCCAAATGGCTTGTAACATTTTGGCCTCTCGACCATCCCTACAATGAAGATTATCCAAAATTGGGGGATCGTGGTCTGGGGTATAGAGACTGATTAGATTTACTAAATTAACTTCATCTGCAAAAAAAAAACACACTTGCGTATTTTTTTTCTATCATTATTTATGTATTCGTTTGTTCACCTGGTACATGTGTAGTGAGTTCTCAGAGACGACTTGTAGAGGCAACGAGTTTATTCAATAAACGCTTAACAGCAACAGTCTCAGCCCTTTTTATGTATTACCTGTGGAGGTACAGCCTCCGGACTAGCGCGTATTAAAACCGGGCTACCGCTCTCAGGTCCTCCGGCTATGAGTCACCTAGGGGAGGCTATTCTGACCCGACCCAGCCAAGGTACAGGTCCCGATCACTGGCCCACTCGGACCCGGCCCTTACAAGGACATTGGGCCGGGGGTTCCCAGGGTCTCACCACTGGCCCACAGAGTACCGGCCCTTACATAGACAGCGAGGCTAGGGGTCCCAGGGTCCTGGCTAGCTGCTCTTCTGGCTTTTGTCTTGGACTGGCCCAGGACTCGTTGAGAGGTCCGCTTTTATACACCTCCCAGGTGTGTCCGTCTCTGGCCACGCCTTCCTTCCAGAGAGTTCCAGGGGGTGGGGGTCTCGGGGAATCCCAGAACACCCCGCAGCCCCATCCTGCTATTAGGCTGGAGAACGTAGCGACCACTCTGCCGGTGCAAGGTACTGCTCCTGTTGGGCCCTTTATGCCACTGCAGGTAAGTGCCCACAGCCCAATTACAGCACGACACGTGAACCCAAACAGAGGCACTTCTTCTCAGCCAGGTGGAAACTGAAATATTCAACGCACCTCTGCAGAGTCCTCGGCCATCAAATGCCAGTGTCATGCAAAGAGTCGCCATAAATTTAACATCGCAAAGTATCGCTATAACGTCACTGCCAACATGAGCGTTGCGAGGCAATGCTCCTTCCGTTCGCAGTGTATGCGGACATAATGTATGGTAAGTCCTCGATTTATTGAGATGCGTGGCTGAGCGGCACGATACAATACGTGTGATGATCGTGTACGTAGGGGCATACCCTCATATGTTCTTTGTATGCTGTCTTTGTTTTAATTTGCAGAATTATTTTTTCACTGCATCACAACGAGAGGTAAATGACCAAAAAGTTCTGCTTCTGCTTCAATCGCCAAGAAGTGTAGGAAGGTGATCACTTTGCAAACCAAAATAGAAGTGGTATACTCTTTGGTTCTATTCGGTAAAGTCACGTAGGTAAAAACATAACTAAATAAAAATCACGACGTTTCGGCCACAACACAAGCAGCCTTCATCAGGTGAAGGGACCAGACTGTCTCGAGGACAGAGCTAGAGTGAACACAGCTAAGCTCAGACCGCGACCTTAAAGCTGTGTGAGAGGAATCAAGGTGCCTTGACAAAGGAATTAGCATAAAAATTAGCATTTAATTGGCGGACTTAGCATGATGAACGGTGTAGAGGGGGTGAACATGTGCAGACCGGCGAGGGGGGGAGGTGTGAAAAGGGAAGAAAAGGGAAGCTGCGAAAGTTTGGGGTACCACTTGAAAAAATACTGTACCATTGAAAATTAGTTTAATATTTGGTTCGATTTAGAACATCTTTCCAATGGTTGCTTAATTTGAAACCATCTTCTCGGTTGAAATTGTGTCTGTTTGTAAATCTGAATTGCCTCGTGAACAAATCTCTGATAAAAACCCGTGGGTTTGCAAAGAACCTTGGTATCGGAGAAAATTATATCGTGATGACCCACAGTGTTGTAACAGTGATCAGCTACGGCAGAAGAATTCGTTCTGCTGTGTTTTAAATCTGATTTGTGCTCGCGAATTCGGTCAGAGACATGTCGCTTCATCTCTGCGATATAGCAATAACCGCAGGTACAACTCAATTTGTAAACCCCGGGGTACTGTAAGTCAGGAATGACATCCTTCACGGATGGGATCCGATCACGTATTTTGTGTACTTATTGAACCGGAACTGGATCTTGTGTTTGTTTAGAATTTTGGAAATCTTTTTAGTAACGCCTGCTATATATGGTAGTGTGATGGTTTTGATCGGAGTATCAAGTGGTTGTTTCTGTATGGAGGGAGAAACAGCTTGGCGGATGGTATGGTCAGAGTATCCGTTCCTCTTGAGGGCCAGATGTACATGTTTTAATTCACTGGCGAGGTGGTGTTGGTCCGAAATGCAATGAGCCATGTGGTATAACGTTTTGATGAAATAATTATTTTGAGTCGGGTGGTGGTGGGAATCAGGTTTCTTGTAGGAATCTGTGTGGGTGGGTTTCCTGTAAACAGAATGCCCCAATGAGCCATCAGGTCTCCTCTCAAACACAACATCCAAGAATGGTTGCTTGCCATCTTTCTCCACTTCCATGGTGAATTTGATGGCAGGGCGTCTGGAATTAATGTGGTCTAGGAAAAGGTTCAAAGCTGGGAGGCCATGTGGCCAAATGACGAAAGTGTCGTCTACATATCTCTTCCACAGGGAAGGTTTGAGGATGCCGTCCAATTCAAATATCTCCATGAAAACATTGGGTATCACTGGCGACAAGGGGGAACCCATGGGGGTACCCTCATTTTGTTTGTAAAAGGTGTCATTCCAAGTAAAGTAAGTGTTGGAAAGCGACAGGCGAGGTACCATGCACCAAAAAGCCTTCCAAACGAGCTAAAAAGTTGATATAAAGCTTCCGTGAGTGCAGGGATTCATATTCTTGGTTCTTTCAGTAAAGTCATGTAGAAAGGAAACATTAAAATAATAAAAAAATAAAATGACAATATTTTTATTGTTTCCCTTCTACGTGACTTTACTGAAAGAACCAAGAATGAGCTAGAAAGTGTTTTCTTAGCCCGTGCTCCTTAGGCAATTGTGCAGTCTGGCTTGTCTCCATGCATGCTGTCCAGGATTGTCCTAAGCCTGTGCTCTTGCAAAATTAATGGTGCTATCTCCGGCTTGTCTTGATGCAGGCTGCTCTGCAGTTTACACTCAGCCCGTGCTGCCAAACTTCATTGTTTGGTTGCTGTTGAGAGCCGCAGCTCCTCCTTTTGTTTTTCACGCCACAACGCTGCCACTTTTTGTTTGGGAGGTTTTTTTAGTCATTTTTTGTAAACAAAATGGCCATCGAGTCTTTAGCGCCACAGAACCTCCCGTCAACACCAAGCAACCGTTTGTATTGCTCGAGGCAACCACGCATGTGCAGATTGTTGTATATATAGGTGTTATGAAAATTGATGAAAATAATGAAAATTAAATGAAATTTGAGATTTGCATAATTTATCCGAAATTATGTTAATCAATGTAATTATGCACATAAATTATGCTGATTCGAGAGATAATCGTATTAATTTATGCGAGTGGGTGTGGTTATAATAATGCAGGTCGTTATGGATTATAAGGTCGAGCCTCGGTGACGAGGATTGTGTTATGAATTGGAATAACGCAATTAATCGTATGCAGTGACGCAGGCGTTGGGAGCGTGAATGAGAGAGAGTCGATTCGACTCTGCTCTTTAATTCCGTATTATCGATAAGGATACGATTACTCTCGATTGAACATTACGAATTATGTGTGTTATGGATTATGTGTGGTGATAGTGTGCTTATGATAGGTCCCCAGTATTCAGATCTCATACGCAGAACAATATTAAGCAGAATTTCAGGAAGAATCACATACAAACCTTCTGCTTTGATCAATTTTATTTTCTAGCTAACTTTAATTTTTGGATAATATGAAAACTCAATCTCGGGATGTTGGAATTTCAACACAGCGTTAACATGATACCATCACGATTGCGTTGTTTCACCTCGATAGCGGCACCTGTGGTTAATTCCCGACGCGTAACGCAATCGATCGGTTGTTGAGAGAGAAATTAAAAACAAGCGAACTATTCTATCAAAACCTTAACCTTATAATATGCAAACTCGTATTCTTGAATGATTACAAAACACGGCACTCGGTCTTTGATTCGTATCCAATCCTTAACACATTCTGATATGCGAAATTTTTATGCTTGAAATCGTCAGTACAGTACCACGGCGATGTTCGTTCATTGATTCATCAAGGAGTATGCAATTAAAGCGTTCGACTGAAATAATTCTGATTGCCTCATCAACGTAACTCAATGGGTTGCGATGTTTTTCGTTATCAGCTAATAGTTGACGCAGTTATCATAAGTCTTGTATGTTTAATGGGAGGGTTGTTGATTTCTTGCGTTGAGCAAACGCCTAGGTTGATTCCCTTGTCAAAAAAAATGTTTGTTCGTTCTGTAGCGGTGGGGGAGTGAGGAGGGAGTGTGGGGGAGGGGCATACGAACGAATGCCAGTTTCTGTCCACCGCTGGCTGGATGAGTCAGCACGACGCTCGCCGTCGTTGCGCCGATGGGTGTTGAGTGCGGGGCCGCTTCCCTCTCAGCCCTGGTGACGCGAAGTTGCGCGCTGTAGCACGCTGGTGGCACGCTGTTGGCACGCGCTGGTGCTGGTGGCACGCTGGTGGCGCGCTGGTGGCGCGCTGTTGGCGCGCGCTCCCTCTCCTTGAAGATGCGCGAACGCGCCCGTGCTGATTCGCTGACAGCAGTTTCCTCCACTGCTGGATGAGCTGCGCCGGTGCGCGCTCTTTCCGCTGCTGTAGTATCTGACGCTGCGCTCGCGGGCGACAGGTCAAGTTTTTCTTCTGCTGAGTGAGCCGAGTCGCACGCGCTCTCTTTGTTGAGGTTGTTGTCGGCTCTCTGACAGCAGGTTTCCTCCACTGCTGTATGACTCAAGTCGCACGCGCTTGGTCACTGGTTTGCTGAAGTTGTTGGCGGCTGCTCGTGCTTTTCCGCTGCTGGTTGAGCCACGTTGCACGTGCTTTCTTTGTGGAGATGCTCGAGCGCTCTCAGCGCTGATTCTTTGTTGGCGGCTGGCCAAGCTTTTTCTTCAGTTGAGTGAGTTGAGTCGCACGTGCTCTCTGTTGAAGTGCGCGAATGCGCCCGTGCTGGTTCGCTGACAGCAGGTTTCCTCCACTGCTGTATGACTCACTTTTGTTGATACATCGCGACTCAGCGATCCCGCTACTCAGCGAGGCTCGGAGCCAGCCGCTCCATGCGACTGCTCGTCCTGTGGACGTCTTGACTCGCTGATCTGTCTTGACTCTTGACTTAACTTCACTGACTTTTGAAAATGCGGCTGACCGTTATATTCAAAGACAATTATCTCTGCGCAGTGGAAAAGGTGGGGCAGGGTCTGTGTGTGCGAGTTCGTGTGTGTACAGATGGCTCCTGCAATAACGATCTGTTTGCCCTGGCGTGAAATTCCTCTCTTGCGCTCTTCGGGAGAGACAAAGGTGGTCGGGGTTGCTTGGGATATTGTTTAAACTCTTTCGTAAGTTTGCCCGTTTGCCTCATTCCTTCACGAAAACCTTTGATGTGACTGTATTTTGTCTCCAAGCTTTGTTTTAACAGTCAAAGTATTAAAGGTGAAAATCATTTGCTAGCGAATTAATTATTGGATAATAATTCACTGATGTATCTGGTGGCCTGGTCTTAATTGGAGTGAGCGCGAGTACCGTTAACTTTAGCTTATTCTTGTTATTGCATTTTAAATTTTAACCGTTGTTTAAAAAAAATGGTTTAACCCGTGGGCGTCCTCATTTCTGGTTTGCGGAAGGCTTCCCTCTGCGTGACCTCCCTTAGGGCACAACAAACGCTTGTTCATCTGGAGATCTTCGCAGATAGCTGCTAACATCCTCGCCTCGAGAGTTTTATTATTTTTTTATTTATTAATGGCCTGTTTATGACTGACATCTGATTTTTCGTGTGCCTGGCTTACGGGTTTTATTATTTTTTTTCGTTTGTTAAAAAAATATGTATATAACGGTAAATATTATTGTTAATATCAATTTTGGAAAAGGCTCATATACACCAAGATGCATCCTGTGGCTCAGTTCTCATTAAAATAATCATACATTGTAGTTTGATGTATTTAGTTCATCTTGGACCAAGGATACAAACAAATAGCGAGTTCATTCGGGGGCTTTAGTTTGTTGGCTTTGTAAACCCAATAGTTTGTTTAAAGCGTCAAAATGGAAGACAATCATGTTCATTAGGCAAAGAGGGTGTGTGTATATGGGTGCCATTAGGCATTTATATTGCAAACGTTCAGTTCAGGACAACGTTATTTTATACCATGATATTTCAGGTTATAGGTCAAGAAGTTGTGGTTCGTGTATTTTCTAATATTACCAGGTAGGACTTGGCAGGAAATTACCGATGAAAATAGAGTACTGGTTCATTCGTCATCATGTCAGTTATTATGCAAGATTGAGCAAGGCCAGGAGAAATGGTATTTTCAGGTTGTCCGTCCTTCATACAGTGCGAGGGCGTTTAGGAGAAACGCCGTTCAGGTTTACTTTTCAGGAAGGGAGGCCATGTCCAGGGAGATGGACAAATGATTTCCAGGCCGTGTTTGATGCAGCGGCCTTCATAACAGCGGAGTTTTCCAGGCAGATGGTTTAACACAGTTCAGGCAGTTGTAGACATGAGAATCCTGGCTATCAGCATTTGTGGTGGCCATGCACAAGGAATTAACCATTGAGGAACCGAGTTGAGGCAGCGTTTCTCCAGCAATCACCCTAATGTAGCTAGAGACGGACGCGTCGCCACTGCATCAGCACCCAGGGGTCTGAAGCACCAAGCCACGCGTGCACAAGGCCACAAAGAATGTCTAGTCAAGCCTCCATAGCATGGTGGGGTGGTTGTCTTTTCCAGGGGAAAAGCACTTTTGACAATGTGGACAGATGCTTTGTAATGCCACAACCTAACCTTTAATTAAAGCTAGTTAAAGTTAGCATGCCATTTCTCTCCCCTTGCCCCACATGCTTGATGTACCTTTGATATAGTTTGTGTGATAGAAATCTCTATAACATGTCCACATTTGCACGTTTTAGGGGAGAACGATTCAATAATTAATGAAATACATCTGGATTCAGATTATTTAAGCATGGCAAGGTGCTCTTGTTTGAAGAAGGCAATGGCCTAAACGTTGGTACAAGTTGCCGCTATTGAGGGACTTGGCCAAATGCGGCACTAATTCTGCACACATACAATCCTTGTGAAAGGTCAGAACAGCAGTAGCGAATTTCAGCATTTTATTTTGACCACAATGGTCAGCAAGACATGCAAGTTCCAGCAAATCACAATTAGTCGTCATCAATAGCCACTGCCGTGGAGCGCCACAGCCCGGCTCCTACGCCTCCTGACGGCAATGGCAGCAGACAGGAGAGCAACGACGGCTGTGGCAATGACGAGGAGAAAGGACAGAGTCCCAGCCGAGGCCCACGATGAGGAGGGAGCCTCCAGCAACAGCAGAACAGCATCGTTAACAGGAGCTTCTTCAAAGAGCACGGGGCCCTGCAGCGACACCACGTGCTTGCCTACCACGCTGGAAGTGTCAGAGACGGTGTTGCGCTCTGGAACAAAAACAGAAATTGGTTGATGACCACTGGCCCATACAAAAGGACGCCATATGCTTCAGGTCAAGTTCCTCAAATGAGTAGGTCATTAATGGCATGCCACGGCTTGTCGAGAACTAGTCTGCAAAGTCACAGCTAATGTGATCTAAATAGGAACGATAACATAGCAACATTATCCCAAACATGAAAACCCCTTTGTCCTCTTGACAAATCGCTACTCTGCGAGTCGTTGCTGGGTAAATAAGCGCTAGATATTTAATAGAGGTCACGGTGGTACTCACTGTAGCGCCTGGTCTGCCCACACTGACGATTGCACTCGGTGACAAAGTTGGGGCTGGAGCTGTCGCACACCACGATAGAGCAGTGTAGATAAACCTGTGGCAGACAGAATGCATCGCGCCAGTATGTAAAGGGTCCCATGTTTTAGGTAGTCCTTCTGGCTGTCCAATTGTACAAAGTACACGTCATAGTCTGGGTTTGTTCAGTAAAGTCACGTAGAAGGGAAATAATAGAAGTAAAATAAAGTTACGTTTCGATTGCACCACAAGCAATTAGGTGTGAAATCAGTAAGAATTTTGAAAAAAGCGTCAGTTTTAGCCAAACTTTCTTGCTGTTGTTTTCAGACCGATTGCTTGTGTTGCAATCGAAACGTCGTGAGAATTTGTTTTATTTTTATTATTCCCCTTCTACGCGAATTTACTGAAATAACATCGAATATGCATCCCTGCAGTTATGAAAAGCTTTAAAAAACCGAAATTAAAAGTACACTTCATCCAGGGGCAGAGCCAGGGGTGACATTCTGCGTATAAGTGTACGACACTCGGTCTGGCGTACTCCGTGCAACTGCATTGTCAGAGTGTCACCAACCGATGGCGTCTAGTTCAGCCGACTGATCATTCTTGAAACTATGTTGAATGTCACCCCGGCCTGAAATCCTGGCTCCGCCCCTGACTTCATCCCTCCATGGGGACCTGGTTTCTAATGGATGGAAAGAATCGGGCACTCACGAGGTCACGGGTGGTGCTGCGGTCAGAGTTCATGAAGGCGAAGGCCTGGAGCGCGAGGCGCTTGTAGTGAGAAGGCAGCGGCAGGTCAGCAACACCAGGGAAGGACACACTGCAACAAGGAGACTGCACGGGGCAGCTGCACAAGAAACAGTGCCGTTAAACCATCAAGTCCAAGCGAGTGTCATGCATCGGATTGAATGCACGCATCTTTATTTAAAATCTGCACGCGAGGATGAAGACCAGCTTTAAAGTCAGGACGTGCTCACGACCAGCAAGGCAGCCCAAATGGCAATATCAGTGCACCATGTCCGATGCAACCATCACTGCATGTGGTCGGCCTTGTACAAACCACCATCTTTGGGAGGCAGATGGTGGCTGTGTTAACATCCCGAACATCAACCCAAGGAGCATTGTGGGCATCGACATTTGGGGATGGCACTGTAATCTTGTTTAAAACGACACCAGTAATTGGTCACCATTACACGAACTGTTGTCATTGAAAAAGGGCCGTAATTAGCACAACTCTGCTTACGTGGGGGAAACAGCTAACCAATGCCTTGAACGAGGTTGCCTCTGCAGGCCCTGCTGTGGCAGTGAGAGAGGGTTTAGAGAGCACTACCCCGCCCCCAGCCTTACCCATCCGCCACAAGCTTCCACTGCGTGGGGTCGGCGTCATCTGCCGTGGGCGTGGCCCAGCAGTCCTTCAGGAAGAGTGCCAGCGTGGGGTCAGAGCGGTGCAGCAGTGACGCCTGCACGTAGAGCGGCGTGCCCAGAAGCGTCACCAGCGGGTACTGCCAGGGCTGTACGGCATGGTGTAGGAGTTGTCTGGCAGCATGCGGAGACGGTTCACAAGGCATGTGGATTAGTGGTGTAAAAGGTCATGTTTACAGCACATGGACAAGGCAAAAGCACAAAGCCCTCTAAAACGTGTGCATAACTTTGAATTGTGACTCGGGCACACATTATCGCAACATTTTCCTGGTATAGAAAGTGGTTAACATTTCATTTGTATTTTCAGAATAAATTCTGTCACCCTCACCTCCGATTAGCATGGTTGGCTACATGCTGTGTATACAACAGCATCTCTCAACGTCTGTAGATGTTTTAAAGGGGCACGTGGTTTCACACGGAAGTGGTGGGAATCGGGTGGCAACAGATGGCCAAGCTCCAAGTCCCATTTTTAGCCAATTGGTAACTAATTAAGCTATTGAAAAGCATTCGAACAAACAAAGGTGACCTGGACAAATGAGGCCAAGAAAGCAGTCCAATTTTCTTTCAAAGTTCCCTCAAGGAGACCATTTTGGTTGATGGGTTGTGGTAAAGACGCATTTGGTAGCGCTATGGCAATTAAGGGAATCGTCATCCCTTTCAATGTCGGCCCCACACTAACAAAATGGTTTCAGCTGGTAGCTGCTAGATTTAAAACCTCAGCAGAAATTAGCATTTAAAGTTGCACGTCGTACCATGGAGAATGTGCAAGGCGTTCTAGTTCACGTGTGGCTATGAACTCTGTTGGCAGGTTCACAATACTCTGGCAGCACAGCATGTCATCCGTTTGTTGCAGTGGTTTGCAATTAAAGCAGCCCTGCCGATGCATCCAAAAATCTCATGCAGCCTGCAATCGGTGGACATTAAACCAGCGTTGAGCTCCATCTCAGCACTGGATAAAATAAGCTCGAGCCAGAGCTAATATGGAGAATACGAACCCAAGTCTTCCCTGGGTAGAGCAACATCAGAACCCGTGTTCCCTAACGTGGCATTTGTTTGCTCCGAGGTGAGTGGTGTGGGAGAGGGCAGCACTCACCAGTGAAGACCTGGAGCAGCAGGGAGAGGGGTCCAGTGGCAGTGGCTGGAGGTGGTGGTGGGAGAGTGCTCACCTGCACTCCAAGCTGCAGGTCTCCACTTCCAAGGAAGCGGCATTGAAGAACCATCCTGGTAAACAGACACCACCCGCCAAAGGCATGCACCACGCCCTCACGGCAGAAAGATTGCAGGGCGTATTGCAGACGTACCAGTGAAGGGACCCACCTTGGTTAACACCCTGTTTACATTAGCCATTAACCACATTTCTACTATTTCGGGAGACGATAAAGATCCTGTGACAAAGACAAGATGACCTTGCGCGTTGAATGTCCCAATTTGAAAATTAAATTGTGCAATATGGAAGCTCAGATTGGTCATGGTACTGCAAATATTTAATGTCGCAGGGACAGTGGCGGGGGTGGGTCTCCTCTGCAAGACTCGTGCTTGACCCTCATGAGCAGAGCACTTGCTGAGGGGTGGTGGCAGTGCTTACTTGTATGTGGACGACTTGGTGATTGCGACGTTTCCATCGACGCAGAGCTCCCGATCGGAGGCCAACAGTAACTCGTACACGAGCTCCTGCCCACTCCACTGGACACACCAAAACGATAATTCCACCGAGTGATCAAGCATAAGAATAATAACTGGCCAAGAGTCGAGATGGCTCAAAATTAGATATTATGATCCCCATAAATTCTGCTTTGGCACTCAATCATAGAGGGACCCTGCTGTTCTTTAGAAACTCGTGCATTATTGTGGTCTGCACATCAAGGAGTTGTGCATCGTGAAGGGTCCGCTGCAGCACTTCAAGTCCTATGCAAAGTACTTGCGACAGTATTCAGCAATAAAATAGCCATGATTGATGGCAGCATCTAACGTGAAGGGACCACATTTACCTGGTCTATCAGAGTTTGATTAACCTAAAAACGCAAAACGAGACGAACGTTGGGAGAGGTTTCGATGTTCTCCGTTAATATGCCAAAAAAAAACCACCACCGCCATGTCGATTCCCAAATAAGTGGACGCACTAGTGCAACGGAAAAGCTTGTTTGGTGAGGAACGTTTCCCAGAGCAGTTTAAAATAATTAAGGTAACACCACTCAAATGCTGGCTTGGAGCCATAGTGATCCCACCAACTATTGCCCCATCCCACAGGTGAATAGAGTCGATGGTCAGAGCGTTTGTGAAGCGGTTACTTGGCAATGTTGCTGCAACAGGCAGATCCAACCCATTGCAGTTATCTACCCAAAGTTCTAGAGAACGGGAGGTAGCTCAACTAAAGATCCCCATATTTTTGGTTCTTTCGGTGAAGCCACGTAGAAGGAACACAATAAAATACTAAGATGAAGCATTAATTTATTATTTTAGTGTTTCCCTTCTACGTGACTTTACCGAAAGAACCAAGAATATGAATCCCTGCAGTCACGAAAGCTTTAAATCAAAATTTAAAGATGCCCCAGTTCTCTACAAGATCATATATTACTGGATCACACGCGATGTTTTGACACCATTGACCGAGAGCTACTAAAATCGGGCAGCTCAAGGTTAGGTTTATCCAGTACGGCACTGGGGTGGATCGTCTCATAACTATATGGTCGATCAATTCATCAAGCTGGATGGCCATCACCTATGCCACACCTAGTTGGTGTACGACAAGGATCCATCCTCGGGACCCTCCTATTTTTAATCGTAGGTCTTTGTTTGCCAATATTATATTATCGCATGACATGGCCATCAGTATGCCGACGATACATTGCAGTGAAGTCAATATTTTTAATTACAGAGTCTCAGGAAAATCGTAGATACACTAGCAGTGCACGAAACAGATGAATCGAGAAAACTATCGGAGGTTCTGCTGGTTGGCATAGGAAAGCACATGTGGGATGATCAGGCATGGCAGTCGCCGATTCCAAGATTGTTGCCTACTCTTTTAGAGCCTTGGGCACCATACAACTCGAATAGTTCCATCGACCACCTTACGCAAAATATAGTCAGGGCTTAAAAACATTTGCATATCAGGGCTCTACACCATACTAGACCATCATTGAGTCGTCACAGCCAAGTGGCATACAGCATCGTATCGACAAAGCGTGACTATTGCAATTCTCCATCCTACAGGTCATCCGGTAGAAACATTAACAAGCTGCAAAGTGTACGAAGCGCTTTGGCACGTGTGGTCATGGGTACTGCAAAATCCAACCAAGTCCGTCCAGTGCTTGCCGAGGTGCATTGCCTTTTGGCTAATAGGTGAAGTCATTCGATTAATTTATGCTCCATTGCGATGTTCACCTGTGTCTTCCAGAAGCATGACCATCAACCAGAACTCAAATTATAATTTCTGTGCAAGAATTGATCGTTACCTCATTTGCTCAAGTCAAATCCTATGCAATAAGCAAACTATGTGCAAGCCACGATGAAGGCAAATACGGCAGCAGATAACTGCACCAGGCATAAGTCCACTCGCCCACGAGTGAACGCGTTGGGATTGTTTAACGAAAGTGTCAGAATCGACTCCCGTATCCCGGAGTCAAAGCACATTGCTTCAAAGAGCAACCTTAATGACTGCACAATTCGGAACATGCCAGTGATACTGCACATCAGCACTCCCATGCGATGCATTTAATCCCACTCCAGTTGACGTAAAGGTACGTCAATTGCTATAGAGATTTAGGAGTGCGGTGAACTGGTCGCTGGGTTTCAGCATGGTCACCGCACCACAAGTTACCCATTTAACTACATCAGGATGGGGGCAGGGCAAAGCAGAGTCCAGGAGCCCAGTACCTGCACAGTGGCACCACACGCTGCCATGGGCACGTCAAAGACTGCAAGGTCTGCAGACACCAGGACGGGACTGCACTGCGCGCCGCTACTGCCAGTCAGGTGCACGGTGCTCAGGTCCAGCGGTGGAGACGTCAGGTTCCGAGACACAGGCACCACAAAGCGCCCATCTGTGGTGCACACTGGGTGGAGCATGTTGGGAAGAAGGGTATGGGAGAGTTCAGTCAATCACGAAAGATGCCCCATGTAGCCCGTGGTGATGCAACAAGTTCAAGAAACCAGCATAGCAGGATGCTACTGTGCACCAACATAGACACTCACAGCAAGAGCCTATATTTTGATTTGAAGCTTTCGTGACTGCAGGGATTCATATTCTTGGTTCTTTCGGTTAAGTCATGTAGAAGGGAAACAAGTAAAATATATAATAAAAGACCGAAGAATAAATAGAGCCTAGTTCAGGTAGCAAATTATTAAACCTCCGTTTTGAGTCAGCTACGTACCAGCTTCACTGTAGAAGCAGCGGCGTAGAGTGGTGTCGTAGCAGCAGCCACTCTGTGCACAGACGTCCGCGCTCAGGACACTCTGCACAGCATTGCATGGGAAGTTCCTGCTCTGACCAGAGCACGTGGCGATCTCTAACAGCAGGAGCACAACAGGTGATCGTACAAAAACCCCACGTACTTAAATAAGTCATCGTTTGAGCTACGTGTCAAGTATGTGAATGAGTGTTACTTGGCACATGACCAAATTACCCAGGCAATGCACCCATTCTCGGAAGCGGAGCAGGGTTGAGTGTACAGCAAAGATAGGCAAAGACCGTGCTCACTGGATGTAAAAGGCTATGGCAGTGCTGCACAGTTTGTTGCATTGCAGGTCAGTGCCACTCAACATTTGCCAACGAGGAGCAGCGTGGTGAAGCATGGTCAAATTAACCCTCAAGACCCAGGGGCAGCACCAATCAGCAGTGCATTAGGAATACGCGTTCATATGGTGCAACTATTGCAATCAGCCATTGGGGGAAATTGCATCGGAAAATGATTCAAACAGCAAGTTGGTACAGTAAAATCCAAGGACATGAAACGCACTTGCTAGAAACGCAAAAGCACCAGGAGAGATGATCTAGGTCGATACAAAAGGCAGCCGTTGAGCCAGCAGACCCATTTTATAGCACCAAGTCATAGGTAGTGCAGTCTGTACGTCCGATTAGCAGAGTCAATGATACTCACCTCCGGCCCTCGCCGATCTTAGGTTCTCAGGGCAGTCGATGGTGAAAGCCCAGACGAGTCCATTCAGCCCCTGCCGCATCTCCTGCAGCTCCACCTGGACCTTCCTCCTGCCGTCCTGGTGAAATCAGCAGTCCTCAAATCGGAATTGGGGCCAGTACTCCAGGAAGGCTCAAACAAATCAATAGATTTAGTGTATTCTAATTGTTTGGGTCAGGCCAGGCCAACGACAAGGAAGACTCAATAGGAAACCCATCGCCACCTGCCAGCCAAACTAAGATAGGCAGACCACACGGGGGTTGCATTCCTGGGTCCGAAATCACTTTCCCAGGTTAACCGTTGTTATTGTAGAAACGGACGCTGCCCTGCTCTCTACGTGTAATACATTTTCCATATTCACCATACCACAAAACCTCCATTATTCTTGCCACAAACACCTTCACACGGGCATCACGATCCCTGGGCAGACAGCCCATTAGGTGTCAACTACACATTTGTTATTTGGTTTCACTTTCATGTTTTGTGCACTACTTGAGGTTACTTGTACATCTTTCTGGCACAAAGCTCGTATGTTGGTTAGGTCTTCCACTTACATTTTGCTGGTATACACCATCCATGTCCTAATTCGCCCTGAATGCAATACTTTTCTTACATCTACGTTGGTCTCTTAGAGGCCAGCTTGGATAGTGACCTTCTGTAGTAACAGTGCCGTTTATTCTATACCTGGAATCAAAGCAGTTTGATGCTAATCTTTGCATTGAGTAGTATTGCGAAAGCTGCATCCATTGGCAGGCGTGAATTACATAAACTGAAAGCCTGTTTTGCCGTGCTTTGTGACGTAAACAGTTAACCTTTCACATATTCCCTCTATCAAGGCGGCCACTTGGTGACATGGATGTCTAGATGGCAAATCTTTTACTGTTATGCACAGGGGGAGAACAATTATGCTAGAGATAAGACTGATGAGGCGGAGACTAAAGACAAAAAAAGAAATGCAATGAGGCAAGGCCATGAGCAAGAAGAGACTTATGAATGGTTGAGAGAGTAGTGTAGCGGCATGGCATAATACAATGAGCAAGACGACAAACCAAGGTAAACTGGTAAGACAAGGATGGCAAGACAGATGGAATTAGCATGGCATCGATTGTACGGGAATACCAGTCAAGAGAAAGAGCTTCTGTATAAACTAGAAACAAAGTAGCTACCACCGAGCGATGATCGAAATCATAACAACTTGTAGGAATAAATAGAAAGGCAATAAAACCCACCTGAAAACAAATTCCAGAGTGGATGGTAAGAGCTAAATCAAAGATTAAATCTTGGAAACAAATTTTATAAATGCACGAGCCAAGCAAAAGGAAAATACCACGGTAGGCAAAATCCAATTTGATTAAGGCCAGACAACATCGTTGGCACGTGATAGCTGAACGGTTATGGATTGCAAAACATCAAATTCGCTACTATCACATCAGCCCCAGCGGGTACTAGTATCGACGCAAGTCACAATGGTCTCCTCGTGTTCACCTCCACGCGCACGTGGCAGGCATCACCAGCAGCGGTGAAGTGGAGCCCAGCACCATCCCTCGCGATGGAGAAGCCGCACGCCCCCTGCAAAGACTCCACATCCACGGCCTCATTCCGCACCGCTGGACACAAGAACAAAGTTAGAAAAACCTGCGTTTGGATGGCTTGTACACCACAAGTTAATGTAGGCAGCGTGACTGCAAGGGCAACAAAGGATGGCGTCAGTGTCAGCTCGAGTAGGAAGTGTCCAGTCCCAGGAACGTGTCTAGGAAACAGGAACCTCAATACGCTGCTGGAATTACGGTACTCACAAAACCAGCACAACGAACTCGTATAATAGTTGCTAGTAATAAGACTGCGTGTCAGATTTGGCGACAAGATCTTCCAAGTCGTCAACCGAGGACTCATGTGGGAAATGCAGATGATGCGAGTAGAGAACAAGAGTCTGACAGGAGTCACCAGGTTCAGTTTACAACGGAAGGCACCACCTTGCATGAAATTGTCCAATTAAAGGAAAGGAGCACGCATTGCACAGGCAAGCAAAATAAGGCATTGCTTAATAAAGGATTCACCCATCTTGTAAACACATGCAGTTAGCCAATGGAAGAATACGGTTTTAATAATCGTCGTGTTGCATTAGACTAGTTGAAATGAACCCCGAAGCCAAATCATTACCATGCTTCGAATCCCAGATTCTTAAATGTTCCATTGTTCATGTGAATTACATGTCACAACGCAGAGCGAACTAAGAAACCTAAAAAGCGATAACGTATAAGAAAAAAAACTGCAGGTCAGAAGGCATCGAAAAAAGGAGTTGGGACCAAACAAGGGGCCAGAGAATCTCAGCCCCGAATCAATCAATTTCATCGTATATAGAGTCATCATACAATGGATCAATATGGTTAATTATGTCATCATGCTTGAAGTGAAAGCTCATGGACTCACTCCGTACAAAAACACGGTAATCGCTGTCAGAGGAGCTGCTCCATCCCACAGAGAAACCCAGAGTGGAGGAGAGGCATTGCTTCAGCAGACCTGGGGGAGACAGTTCAGAAGTTGACACATCAACGACACCTTATGGAAAAATAAAAATAAAAACAGCCCGTGCCAGTTGCTGGCTGGGCACAGTGCATTCATTGTTCTGTGCACACAAGTCTGTAAGGTGTTGCGTTGTTCTAATTTGGCACAAATTCCAAAAGGTCACGTGCACGATTCGACAGTATGAAGCTCACACAAGAGATCGTCAACCTGCAGCTTCGAAGCCGCAGGTTGAAACATTGCTCTTGATGTTTTGTTCGTAGACCCCCGCATTAGACTCTTGAAATTGTAGTGGAAAGTATTCACTGTAGATCCTGATATATGCAAATTATTAACGCGCGTGCACAGTTCGCCGTTACTATAATGGAAAGGAACAGGCCATGATGATTTTGCCACGTGTGTGAAACGTATAGGTCGTGTGCGGTCAAATGTTGTACAATTCACTATTTTAAGTAAAGTTGCAAGAGTTGTGCCAATCAGTCACAAGCCACATTTTTCGAAAACGTTATTATCGTTAAAAGGAACGGGCAAAGGGAGCGTTAATGTCCCCGAACAACCCCTTTCCAATGCACTGGGGGACTATTAATCATCCACGTGCCGGTCTCGTGCCCAGCAGCAGCAGTGACGTCGCGTCACGTGACTGCTGCAGCGCACAACAAATTCACCCCCCCCCCCACCTCGTCCTGGCAGCGCTCTCGTGGACAACTCATGTCGCCAGTAACAACTTCCAGTTCACCGAGAGACGCCGCCATTCTAGTCTTGCACACGGCGGTGTCTGTGCACACGAGGCGGTATTGAGAGAATGGGCGATGTGGGTGTCACGTGACTACGGCAACAGCAGCGCCCCCTTACCACTCGGCTCCCCCAGCGTCCGCGGTCCCAGCGACTGGCGAAGCCTCGCGAGGACGGAGCCCAGGCAGAGGAAGCTGTCGGGGGGGGGGGGGGGGGGGGGTGTGGAAACAAATCTTCAAGGGGGTTGGGCGGGGGGTTTCCCCTCTAGAAAAAAAAAATCTAAACTTGAAAATGAATTTCCTGCCTTAAATATAAAAATTCACTAACACATTGGATGGACTTTATATTTATTTACAATACTGTCTAATAGTGTATTGCTCTTTGCTTTGTTTTACTATTTCTTGTTTAAGTGTATGTAATAGCAGAGATTAGGGATTAATAAAGCACATACATAACCACAATCATAAACAAATCTATTTTACAGCAATATATTGGGGATACTTTCAGCATATTTGAATATTGGGGGGAGATGTGTTCCCCCAAATATATATTACAATTACGCTCTTGGCCCTCTCTTACAAACCTACACAATACTTCATTAACCAGAGCTGTTGAGACACCACTAAAACCCACCACCACTAAAACCCACCACCACTAAAACCCACCACCACTAAAACCCACCACCACTAAAACCCACCACCACTAAAACCCACCACCACTAAAACCCACCACCACTAAAACCCACCACCACTAAAACCCACCACCACTAAAACCCACCACCACTAAAACCCACCACCACTAAAACCCACCACCACTAAAACCCACCACCACTAAAACCCACCACCACTACAACCCACCACCACTACAACCCACCACCACTACAACCCACCACCACTACAACCCACCACCACTACAACCCACCACCACTACAACCCACCACCACTACAACCCACCACCACTACAACCCACCACCACTACAACCCACCACCACTACAACCCACCACCACTACAACCCACCACCACTACAACCCACCACCACTACAACCCACCACCACTACAACCCACCACCACTACAACCCACCACCACTACAACCCACCACCACTACAACCCACCACCACTAAAACCCACCACCACTAAAACCCACCACCACTAAAACCCACCACCACTAAAACCCACCACCACTAAAACCCACCACCACTAAAACCCACCACCACTAAAACCCACCACCACTAAAACCCACCACCACTAAAACCCACCACCACTAAAACCCACCACCACTAAAACCCACCACCACGCTCCTCCGGCCTCCTCACCTGGTCAGGAGCAGTAGAAGAACTCGCAGGTTTGCCATCGTTAAATAAATCGGCTGCGTCGCCTTCCATCGCCCACGGCACCCCCTTTTATATGGAGAGCCCTCAGCGATCCCGATCCAGATTAGATCAGATCCACCCACGCATTGTCTCATCAGCGAGATTTTATCAGAGCAGATCCACCCACGCATTGTCTCATCAGCGAGATTTTATCAGTGCAGATCCACTCACTCATTGTCTCATCAGCGAGATTTTATCAGAGCAGATCCACTCACGCATTGTCTCATCGGCGAGATTTTTATCAGAGCAGATCCACTCACTTATTGTCTCATCGGTAGAGGTTTGCTCGATGTCGGCACAAGTGCATGGGTGGGAGCTGCACCGCAATCACGCTGCACGTACACAGGAGGCGTTAATTGGCACATTACTGAAACCGAATGAGCCCGCGCGCAGATAAAAGCCCCGAGTCGGGACGAGAGGTGCATTGGCTCTGCTGGTGTCGTGCTAAGTCTCGGTTTTTGTTGTCCTTGCGATGGAGACCCCGAGGGCTTTGTTCGCGGTCTTGGGGTTGTTATGTCTTGCCTCTGGTAAGTGGAGTTTGGTTGAAACATGCATTTTCAATCTTTTTTTTGTCGTTCTATGCAACTACCGTGTTGCCTGGTGAGAACACCATAATATACCCGTACTAACGATGGGTTTGCTAATGTTGCGTGGTGGTTGATTCACTGTTCTATATACCTGAACACCAATTTGCGTCCCAGTAATGTTAACATTGGCTACAAGTGTGGGCTTTGCCCTAATTCAGCCCGTACTGATCTGTATGGTCAAACTGACGACAGCAGTGTGCAAGACTTGATCCAATAGTGGATTGCCAAAACGTATTCTTAACCTGTCTTAACGCGTGTATTAAGTTACTGAGGTGCTACTGGAGAATTCGAACCCAAGTATTCGCAGCTCCGTGTGGATGATTGTGACTGCGAGTTTCTGAGACTTTCTACGGCTTCACTGACCACCTGTGTCACTGTTTGGGTAACTCTCGCGCCTCGTCCCGTGTGGCACCGCCAGCTGTAGTGGCCACCTCCGCCACGGTGAGTGTGGTGTGTGACGAGGCGACGCTCACGCTGACCGTGAGCAGGGACCTGTTCGGCACGGGTCACCTGGCCCAGGCGAGTGACCTGTCCCTGGGGGTGCCAGCCTGCCCCGTCACTGGGAGCGACGCCCTTGCTGGGACGGTGACCTTCCTCTACGCACTGGAAAGCTGTGGCAGTAGCCTCCAGGTAACTGGCTGCTAATGCTGTAACATAATCTTCGCAATCCAACTGCTTTATTTTTTAGCCGAGTGTAGATGCATAAGAACTACAATTCCGCATTCGATTCGAGCCAGACTTCTTCAATAACAGCGGGGTGTATTGCTGTTGAAGTCCCCTTGGTATTTGTATATCGGTCATTGCATTATTATGTTAAGGTCTGTTCTGGATGACCAGTCGTAAATTTGAACGTTTTTCTTCTCCAATAATACATCAGGATTCTGCATCTGCATTGGTTTGTGTGGATGTGGTTTATATGGTGGACATGAGCTAGGTAAATTATTTAAACCGAGGAACTGCTGCATTGGGTCTTTCACCAAGGTGTTTGAGCTTTTTTTTTTTCAATTCCACTAGTATCCCACTGGGTAATAAACCCCATGTCTTCCTCCCGTCTTAGATGAGTGCAGAGCTGCTGTCTTACGAGAACTACCTCTACTACCGCCCCACGTCCAACACGGGCATTATCCGCACAAACTACGTCGCCGTGCCGGTCGTTTGCCGCTATCCCAGGCGAGTTGACCAGCAGTCTCTTGTTGACATTTGCTTCATTTTTGAAGTCCAGCTAAACTGCTTGTAGTTCTACCACTGGCTATAAAAATTACGTTCCGTTTCGTGTGCTTTAGCTTTGCGAGGCCTGAATTGCAATAAAGCCAAAATGACAGCGATTTAATCCACGCATGGAAAGTCTCCCTGTACTGTGTCGTGGAGGTTTTTGGTGCCAACTTTACTGATGGGTTCACATCAAGCGGCTGTATTATGGCCTGCCTCAAACATCCTGCCTTACAAATGTCCACGTCTGAAGTGGTTCATGCATTGCATACTGTGTGAACCACGGTCCTCTTAATTGTACTCCATTGGATAGCATTCAATGCACCAAGTCTCATACTTACTCTTATTTGGTCCTCGTCGGTTGTAAGTCTTGCACTTTGCGATGTTAAATATACTCTGAAAATATGGTTCTGTATATATTTGCTTGTCTATTATTTGCAAGATGTTAACGGCATTGCAATAATAATCTGGTCACAATTTGTGCTGTTGAGAATCGCCAACCTCTGCTCATTGTAGCGAATCTGTGCCTGATCTCCTCGCTGCAGGAAGGGGAACGTGTCCAGCAATGCTATCAAACCCACATGGATCCCCTTCAGCAGCGCCAAGGTTATGCAGCAGCAGCTGAGCTTCAAGCTGAGGCTCATGACTGGTCAGTGGTGTGAGGACATTGATTGCCTATTATGTACATGGCTGCTACCAGGATGGTTTAGTCTAAACTGCCATTCAAGATGTTTACTTGGTATTTAAGAATACGCCAGATGTATAACCGAGGTTCTTAAACTTTATATCATGTTTAAGAATAGGTTTTCCCCATGTTTCTGACAACAAAACAGATGTAAAGATGTTAAAACGCCAAATTGAAGCCTTTTACAAGCAATCGTGTCTGCATGATTCCTTCTGACCACACATTTTGTGGTTAATGCAGACACATCATTCCTTGCAAAAGGTTTCAGTTTGGTGTTTCAACATCTTAACACCTGTTGCCAAAAAATGGAAACCTATTCTCATATTTTGGTACTGGCAAAAGGTCCCATGATTTTTCTGGGATTCTTCCACAAGCAGTGGCGTGAGCAAGCACTTTCCGAGCTGCGCTTTGAGTCTGCACTCGGCCTTGGTAATTGTGTTTTGATGTTGTCTAATTGTTTGTTTTTATGAAGACGACTGGAGTGTGGCGCGACCTTCCACCGTATACCAGCTGGGCCAGACTCTGAATGTCGAGGCGAGCGTGCAGACGGTGAACCACGTTCCACTCAGGATCTTCGTGGTCAGCTGCTTTGCAACACCGGTTCCAGACAGGAACTCTCCCCTCAGCTACCAAATAATTTCTAACTCTGGGTGAGATTTCTCTCTCCTAATCCTGTCTGAATGTTTATGCTCCTTGTCGTAAAGGTGGCATTCCACTGCTTGAGCATATAACAGAGCCTGACCTTGGAATGCCGCTGAATCACGCTCTGATGGTTAAACCTGCCCAGGTGCATGGTGAATGCTTTTGTCATGTGGTGTCGGTCACACTACTGATGAGAGATGTGGTCAATGTGTGCCATTGGTGACTGCTTTGGTTTGTTTGGGTGGGAGGAGCCCCTTGCCCCTTAAGAAGTGGGCTTGGCGCACCCTCAATGCATCATTATATAGTAGAAGAGGCGTACGACATCTCCTAGCGCTGGCTTTCTGCTAGCCTGCCCTATGTAAAGCCACATGTCATACGTCTACGGTGTCTGTGCAGGTGTCTGGTGGATGGCAAAGTCTCGTATTATGCGCGCCTTACTTCTGGCTTCCTGCTCCGGCAAAGCGACAACGTCCTTCGCTTCTTCATAGATGCCTTCCACTTCCTTGCGACGTTGACCAACAATGGCGATCAGGTGATCTACTGTAATGCATGCTTCTACAGACACCACCTTTAGCCACGTAGTAGGCAGTGTGGTTGAGTGAGAAACTCTCTTCCTCTTCTCGGTCCAGGTTTTTGTCTTCTGCCAGCTGAAGGTTGCAGATGTTGCAACATCTCCAACAGCTGTCAATAAAGCTTGCACCTACAGCCCCTCGGCTGCATACAGGTTGGTCTTCTTCCTTGCATTGCCCAGAAATTTGTTTTTCAGTGTCTTCCATCCAATAGCTTAATCCATGCCTTGCATGTGTGCTTAACTAAAATCCCTGAGACCAAACTTCGGTTTCTACCTGCAATTGGTATTATAACAATTATTGTGCAGTCCCACGGGACTGCTCTTGTTAAGATGTATTCAGGTGGTTATTGGTCGAAGCCTGCATACGACGTCTGTAATTGGTTTGAGCTCATTTTGAAAAATCTCTGCCTGGTAGCCAGACTTCAAGTCTCACTCGTGGCTAATGTCAGGAGCATCAACTGAGCCGCGCCTTCGTAGATTTTTCTCAAGCTGATCACTAGGGCTGGCCACAGACTGCCCCTTGATGCTACAAATACTTGCAATACTTTTCTTTGAAGGCTCTGACTTTACAGGTCGGGTGATGTCATACAGTTAAACAAAACTACGCCCAGAGTTGTATTCCTGGCCACGGCTCCCATCGAGTGCGGTTTTCTCGCCATCAGTCTGGTCGAGTGGTGCTGGCCAAATGGTACACCACTGTACGTTGCTTGCCCTAAACGTTTGCTCAATCGGCACTTTCCTTAAATGTGAACGGATACGCGTGAGCATTGCCTGTGCCACTACAGACGACATTTGTGTGCAATGCAGGTGGGTCTCTGCTGATGGCTCGGACTCGGTGTGCAGCTGCTGCGAGTCCACGTGCCCCAGTGGAAGAAGGCGCAGGGATGTGGCAGCAGTGACTGGTGAGTACAGCCGTCGTAATCGGCCATTTAGTCATGTACAGAAGACCCTTGAATATCAAGGGTGTTACGTTCTAGGAAATTGTCAGAAAATCCAAACTGCGACATTCACCATGTAAACCTTACCTAAATAATGGTGTTGGGTATGTGGCAATCAAAAATGGATGCATCACGATTGAAATAAGTACTGTCATATGGCAAGTAAACTAAATAGCCACTGTATCCTTGTAGACGCGATCTTTGCTGTAGTCTGCTCGGGTTTCCGAGTCCACGCGCTCGTGGTGAATAATTACCTGCTGCGCTGCTGGTCCTCTGAGTAGCAGCTGGCATGCACAACTACCCTTGGTGGCACCTGGGCTTCAGGAGGGTTCCTGCCGCGGTCAGCTGCTCGTCACAGCTCCTCGCTCAATTCTCAAACTTCTAACATGTATTTGACCACCACCTTAGTTTCTCGCAACTCTAACTTGGTGCAATACAACTTATGGCAGTCTGCAACTCAAAACATCACGATGAATGTAAAATTAAACTTTGAGTGATACTGTCAAAGCCGAACTCGGCACTTGGCAACACATTCGCCCGTCTTCTGCAAGACTCTCAATCCTTGGTTGATTTTGCGGGCCATACACGGGATCTTGCCGTTGGCAGACTGATTTGCTAGTTTCGCTTTTTAATTATATCCGAAATTCTCCCACCTCGGCTCGTCTTCTCACAGATTGGATTTCCATTTTTCGGCCAGCCATTGTGACCGTTCGGTGTGTCTTCGATTTTTTTTTAGTAATTTCCTAAAGCACAAAGGCCTGGCATTTCCCCCCCCCCCCCCCCCCCCATTCCTCCAGCCATCTGTGGAAACGTATGCTTTAAATTGCCCAAAAATAATTATATTTTCACAACTTTCAGCAGCAATTAGTCTGTGGGGGAGGCAGGGGGGGGGGGGGGGGGTGACTCACCATTTCTGTGCCTCAGCGCTACATCCCCATTAAATCATGATGTAGGCAGAATCGCTTCTTTGGGACAATGTATATGCAGTAATGCATTTAATGATACCTGGTAATATGGGCTACAAAAGATCAAGCTCTTAAGCCTAGGCATTCGCCACATTCCAAATGTGGTCCACTCACTCAGGACCGTCGTATGCGGTGGAAGATGTGATGCTGGGCCCCATCGTGATTGCCAAGCCCTTCTCAAATGGTGCCGAGCCAAGCAGCCCTGCAAAACGGCAGCAGCCACGGGTTTCTACATCTGCAACCCACGGTAAAGCTGCCCGATTCTTTCTTGGCGCATTTTGTCCCGTCTCAGGGTAAAAGCTTATTTTCCGTACTTTGATACTGGCAAAACAGTCCCATGATGTATCCGCTCACCCAGGGATAAAAATGCTCCGATGCATGGATTATCTGTGTACTGTTCACCGTTTGACGTTTTCTGGTTTTACTCGGACTAGGCCATAAAGAAGGTTGTCTCTGGTGTAGACCAATCCGTTTCATAGACGATATCTATATAAAAGGCGCATGTTCACTAAAAGTACGTGTGGTTAATACAGACTTGATTCCTTGTGAAAGGAATATATCAACACTTGTTTTATTGCCGGAAAGGAGAACCTCTTTTCGTTCGAGCTGATTAAATTAAGGCTAAACCAGGACGTCCATGAGGCAATGACTCTGGTTGACCTCTTGGATTAGCAGTCTGTAATACTTAATCTCTATACAGAACTTTATGCAATTTGGAAGGTCTGTTTCTTTCTCCGTTTTTGAAAAGGCTGACATCCAACTACAACCCCTTCCCCAAAAACTAGTTGAAAAGGTAAAAAACACGGATATTGTAGCAGTGCCCTAAAGCTATGCCCAACAGACATTGCAATGATCCTCCTTAAATGTACTTTGGTCGTCAGATGTAAATATGTTTTAAGATGGCAAGATGTTTTAACAGACCGAATACTATTTGATTGTTTTTAATAACATAAGATGTGTGACATGCTGAACTAAGCCCATCCACCAGTGTTAAATGGCAAACCTTGGTGAGTGATGTGACCATTTTTGAACAATACACCTTGACCAAATACTTGGATGGGTCAAATGCCCCACAACCTCTGGCATGTGGAAACCCTAGCTTAACAGCTCCGCAGTTGCCCACCAGCCCTTTCTCTCAATTGTTTTACAGGTGCTGCTCCCGTCCTTGGTCTGGGAGTGGCTGCGCTGGTGATGGCTGTCGCGGCAAGCGCCACGGTGGCTTTGTTTGTTTCGAAGAGGCGTCACGTGACTCCTTCAAAGGGATTGAAAACGAACTTGTGATCTTCCTTTGCTTAACCTATGACAATAAAACTCTGGTGCATTACTTTTCTGGCCTTGTGGGGTCTTTGCTTGGTGTTGCGAGCAGTTCGTGTAACTACATCATACCCCAGTTCATGAGGGCGAGTATGGAAACGATTAGGTGGTCTCCAATTCATGCGTGCCAGGACTAGTGGAATGTACCTAATATAGGCAAATATTTTTTGACTTACCCAATTGTCCTAACTGGCAGGAATTCTTTGGCATGTACAATGGAGCAGTTGAACAATGTCATGAAAAAATGCATTTCTATGCCACTGTAATCTGCCATTAAAATGGACCCAGAAGTTCACAACCGTGGCAGTAATTGAGCATTGTTAGTTCATTACAAAAATGGGCAATGTGTAAGATGCAAAAACAGTAGTATTTAATTCTATATTCCAAGCTTTCGTGACTGCTAGGATCCATACTCCTTGGTTCTATTGGGTGAAGTCACGTAGGTGAAAATAAAATAACAAAAAATCACGACGTTTTGGCCACAACACAAGCGGCCTTCATCAGGTGAAGGGACGAGACTGTCTGGAGGACAGAGCTGGAGTGAGAGAAGCCACGCTTGGATCACGACCTTTAAGCTGTGTGAGATGAAAACAAAGCGCCTTGACAAAGGAATTGGCATATAATTTAGCATTGAAATGGCTCATTAAAATAGCTAAGTTAAAGTATACACATCCGCAGAGGTACCCCTTGACAAAGGAATAGGCATAGAATTTAGCATTGAAATAGCTGAGTGATTAGCTTATAACTGGTCACAGAAATAGCTATGTTAAAGTCAGAACATATACATTCACCGAGGCACCTAGTACTAATCAAACAGGAGAAATTAGCAAAACACAACCATGCTCAGACAGCGGACCTTTAAACTGTGTGTGAGCAAACAAGGTGTTCTGACGAAGAAATTAACGTAAAAATGAGCATTTGATTGGCAGATTTTTAGGAAAGCGGTAGTGTACGTGCCGGTGGACTTGTCGTTTGGCGCTGGGGGGAGGGGGAGTTTACTTATTGATGGTGTGAAAAGGGAATTTATAAGAGCTGCGAAAGTTTGGGGTACCACTACTTGAAAAAACACGGGTGTGATGAACAGCACGCCCCTCTCACCAGCACGGGTGTGATGAATAGTAGGCCTCTCTCACCAGCACGGGTATGCTGAACAGCAGGCCCCTCTCGCCAGCACGGGTGTGATGAACAGCAGGCCCCTCTCACCAGCACGGGTGTGTTGAACAGCAGGCCCCTCTCACCAGCACGGGTGTGTTGAACAGCAGGCCCCTCTCACCAGCACGGGTGTGCTGAACAGCAGGCCACTCTCACCAGCACGGGTGTGCTGAACAGCAGGCCCCTCTCACCAACACGGGTGTGATGAACAGTAGGCCTCTCTCACCAGCATGGGAGTGAACAGCAGGCCCCTCTCACCAACACGGGTGTGATGAACAGCACGCCCCTCTCACCAGCACGGGTGTGATGAATAGTAGGCCTCTCTCACCAGCACGGGTATGCTGAACAGCAGGCCCCTCTCACCAGCACGGGTGTGATGAACAGCAGGCCCCTCTCACCAGCACGGGTGTGTTGAACAGCAGGCCCCTCTCACCAGCACGGGTGTGTTGAACTGCAGGCCCCTCTCACCAGCACGGGTGTGTTGAACAGCAGGCCCCTCTCACAAGCACGGGTGTGCTGAACAGTAGGCCCCTCTCACCAGCACGGGTGTGTTGAACAGCAGGCCCCTCTCACCAGCACGGGTGTGCTGAACAGTAGGCCCCTCAACACGGGTGTGCTGAACAGCAGGCCTCTCTCACCAGCACGGGTGTGCTGAGCAGCAGGCCTCTCTCAACAACATGGGTATGCTGAACAGTAGGCCCCTCAACAGCAGGCCCCTCTCACCAGCACGGGTGTGCTGAACAGCAGGCCCCTCACACGGGTGTGCTGAACAGCAGGCCTCTCTCACCAGCATGGGTGTGCTGAACAGCAGGCCTCTCTCACCAGCACGGGTGTGCTGAACAGCAGGCCCCTCTCACCAACACGGATGTGATGAACAGCAGGCCCCTCTCACCAGCACGGGTGTGCTGAACAGCAGGCCCCTCAACACGGGTGTGCTGAACAGCAGGCCTCTCTCACCAGCACGGGTGTGATGAACAGTAGGCCTCTCTCACCAGCACGGGTGTGTTGAACAGCAGGCCCCTCTCACCAACACGGGTGTGATGAACAGCAGGCCCCTCTCACCAGCACGGGTTTGCTGAACAGCAAGCCCCTCTCACCAGCACGGGTGTGATGAACAGTTGGCCTCTCTCACTAGCACGGGTGTGCTGAACAGCAGGCCCCTCTCACCAGCACGGGTGTGTCGAACAGCAGGCCTTTCTCACCAATACGGGTGTGCTGAACAGCAGGCCCCTCAACACGGGTGTGCTGAACAGCAGGCCTCTCTCACCAGCACGGGTGTGCTGAACAGCAGACCCCTCTCACCAGCATGGGTGTGCTGAACAGCAGGCCCCTCTCACCAGCACGGGTGTGCTGAACAGCAGGCCCCTCAACAGCAGGCCTCTCTTGTTGTATATGCCCCCTTTCCATCTTAATATTAACAAGTAATTTTTCAATACATATAGATGCATATTTCTATTGTTTCTTTTAATTTTAATAATGAATGAAAACACCAAACCATGCCTCAGCATGGCATGTGGAGGTCATATTTACCTTGACCCACTAACACGATTTTGACATTAAGAGCCCTCCCAGGGTCAGAGGGAGCAGATAGAGAGCAGAGCACAGCGAATTGCCAGGGGCTGACGTAAACACACCAAGCCAGGGTCACTGGGAGTTTGCATTAGCCTAGATATAGTTCAGTCAAAAAGCTGATTGGTTCTACATTACTATTAAAGTAACTTAAAATCGGAATTCAACGACAGGGTAGGCTAAAGTTATTGATTTTCACACCCACTTCAATTGAACCCTGCCACAAGCTACGTCAATGTAACCATCACCCGTCTATTAATTTAATATGACATTATTTCCATATTTTAATCATTTCTATACGACTTGACCCGAAGCCTATAACAATCAGGTTTTCCTAAGTCAACATAAATGCTCTAGCCTCCACCCATACGCAAATAATAAGCAGGGTTAAAGTAAGATTAGAGAGGAAAAGAAATGCAAGCGCACAGCAAAACTGCAACGTAAGCAAAGGGCGATGTTAAACCCAGGGTCGGAGAGAAAGGGAAATCCCGGCCGTCTTTGTATCCCTGCAGCGCAGGGTAGGAGTGTGTATACGCTTGGGGAAACACGAGTCAAACACCACAACGAGAAGCTGACTCAGACCTTGGATTAATACAGAATCATAACTATGGAACTCTGATGAAATGAAATGTTAACTTAAAACTTTTTAACCATTTCTTTGTGTGTCGGTGAAAGTCGGAGGGAATATCGCCCCTCCCTCCAGGTTGTGCACCCAGACAGAGAGGCGCCTTCGAGACAATTTATAACATTTGATTGTTTTACTTGTGGGTTTTATGGTAGGAGTATGACAACGGAATATACCGTGGGTGATGCACAAGGACACACACTGACACACGTACGGACACACGCACGGACGCAGATACATACGGACAAATCCTGACACAGCAAAAATCGAAAGAAACCCCGCCTTGTGGGCAGGATCCGAGTGAAGGGATTTTTGGGCATAAAAAGAGGATCCTGAGCATTGAAACCTCAGTTCGACCGGGGGGTCGACTCAGGAGCGAGCTGCGACCAGCGGGTCGGCTCGACTCGTCCGCAGTTCATCGGAACTCAGCTGAGTTCGATCGGCTCACCGGAGCCGGCCATCGGGGGCTCGACTCATCGGAGCGGCTCCTCATCTCATCTGCAGGCGGGCAAGACCCGCTTGACAGCTCAACTCGCCCCTGCATGGGTCAGCCTCTGCTGACGCGGAGGTCTCTGCTGCCGCCGGGGTGGTGAGGGTCGCTGTTTGGCGACGAGGCTGCGTGCACACCGTGCATCGCCAGCCGAGTGCGCACCCGGGTCAACACTCAACCACCGTGCACGCTGCGAGCGAGCTGTGGCGCCATCTACCGACCGCGTCCTGACCTGCAGCAGCGTATCGACGACATCCGAATCCGTTCAACACGGTGACCGCCGAATCGACTTATACGTATGACGCGCACCGCCCCCTCACCACACGACAAGCAGGCGTCTGTTTGACACAAGTTCGACCCCGAACACTGACTATTCAAACAATTCATGTCACTCAAACATACACGGGTCCTTAAACCAGAAGCCAACACTCAAGTCTATCGGTCATCAGTGGCCGTGAAGGCGTCACAACGAGACCGAGTGATCATACATATGTCGTTATAAGCGTATCCATAGTTGTCCTCTTTACTATTTAGTGGGCTGTACTCTTAATCGCATAAATATTCAACAGATCCATCAATACGAATTTACCTTTGACACCTTCTCCCGTAGAGCCACGCTCTTGTGGGGAAGGGTGTGTCCCACCAGATCCTCATCAGGCGATCTGGTCCACAATTAATTAAAACTTGGTATCAGGCGAGGTCCTCAGGAGAAAGGAGCACCCCATCGCATGCCCTTACTCCAAGCCATTATGTAGTCAGATAATCTGCCGATGTATCTGTTGAGATTTGTGCCTTTAAGAATAATAACTGTTTTATTGTTTTTCTTATCGTCGTATAATCTTTAAAGTACCTTTCGTTCGTAATCGCCGCACGTACTCGCGTACTCTACAGAATAATCACCTGTTCTGAGACCCAGTGTGCTAACAACGTGATAAGGGTTGCATATGATCGATGATCAATAACGAGTGCGATACTGCGGGAATAATTCAAGTATAATCATTCATTATAAGTTACGGTTTTTGTTTAGATAGCATTTGCATGTTCTAATAACTCTCTCCTTCTCTAACAACAATCGCTTTATGCGGGGTGCATGTGCTATCAAAGTGAAATCGTACAGTCGTTGATGATACTGTCTTGATACCGTGTGGATACCGTGTTGAAGTTCCGAGATTGAGAGTTCACATACATATTATAGTTAAGGTTTAATTAGAAATAAATTGATTAATACAGAAGTGGTCGTGTGATTCTTTCCTGAAATTTTTGCGTAAGATCTGTATCCTGCGACGAGATATGAACTCGGGAACCTAAACTATAAACACACCAATCCACACTCATTAAACTTTAAAGCGAATGATATGAACTTGGGACCTAAAATATGAACACTCGGGGAGTGTTAAAGCGAGAATCACTGTATTAAGCTGATCAATAATACGAAGTTAGACAACGAGGCCGAATTGACACTAGCGTAACTGCACACGATTGATTGCGTTATACTGATTGATAACCCCACCTCGTCAACGAGGCGGGGCCTGATTATCATAAAGGCTATCATTAACACAACCACACCCACTCGTATAAATTAAAACGATCACCTCTCTAATTAGCATAGTTATACGCATAATTACACGAATTAACATAATTTTGGATTAATTATGCAAATTTCGAATTTCATTTAATTTTAATCCTTTTTCATCAATTTTCACACACCCACATATACAACACTCTCACCAGCACGGGTGTGCTGAACAGTAGGCCCCTCTCAAGACAAAACTGGACAAAACAGGGCGCACCAACCGGCCGAGGCTGCCATCATCGGCGCCATCTTGTCCACAGAAGCATCATGTTGACAACATGACTGCTGCCTCTGCTGATTCACTGTCAGCCAATTGCAAAGCTAACCTGATCGCTAAATTCAACCTCCTATCAAAGAAGAAGCCAGAACCACACATCAAAAAGCTGGATGTTAACAAGATCGTAATTAGAAAACGGTGCTGGCTAAAGGGATAAATTTCACTGTCACCCCTAAACATATACCAGTAGAGGATGTGATCTCTCCAGTAGAGGATGTGATCTCTAGCCCTCAAGGGCATAGGACACATCCAAGCGGACGTTGCGAGAGCTGAAATAGCTACTTTTCTCAAGAATGCTAAGACACCCATTTGCAAAATTAGCAAAAACAAACGCTCTGAACTCGCGAATTTGAAAAAGAGGGAAGATATAGTCATCCTCTCGGCCGACAAGGGCAATGCTACTGTTATCATGGATAAAAAGTCATACAGCAACAACAAAAACTAGTCAAACTCAATGATGGCAGTTACACTAAAATTCAAAGTGATCCTACTACAGCCTATAGACAAAAACAACAAAATCATCACTAGTTCGACTTCTCTAATCGAACCAACCAAACGTCCCTCCCTAAAACCCTCGGCTGCAAGACCTGCCAGATTATATGATCTTCCCAAATTCCCTGAAGAAGGTACCCCACTACGGCCCATCGTGTCCACGATCAACTTTCCTACCTACAAGCCAGCTTGGTTTTTTTTTATTGGATGCTCTGCTTCCCTTCACTGGAAAGACCACCTCAGCAGTACTTAACTCAACCCAATTGGTTTCTATGATCAAGGGTATTGTACTGTCTCCTGGCAATATCCTCGTCAGCTTTGATGTGGTCTCTCTGGTCACCAAGGTCCCCGTGCCTGACACCATAACAATAATTGAAGATTTGGTCCAACATGGACTGAACCCTGATGTACCTTCGCTGGTTAGGCACTGCCTCACCAACACTTACTTTACCTGGAATGGTACCTTCTACAAACAAAATGAGGGTACCCCTATGGGTCCCCCCTTATCACCAGTGATAGCCAATGTTTTCATGGAGAATTTTGAATCAGACGCCATCCAGACATCCACCCTTCGTCCTTCCCTGTGGAAGAGATATGTGGATGATACTTTTGTCATTTGGCCACATGGCCTCCCAGCATTGAACCATTTCCTAGACCACATCAATTCCAGACACCCATCCATCAAATTCACCATGGAAGTGGAGAAAGATGGCAAGTTGCCATTCTTGGATGTTCTTTTTAAGAGGAGGCCTGATGGCTCTTTGGGACATTCTGTTTACAGGAAGGTCACCCACACAGATTCCTACTTGAAACCTGATTCCCACCACCACCCGGCTCAAAATAATTATCTCATCAAAACACTATACCATAGGACTCATTGCATATCTGACCAAAACCACTTGGCCAGTGAATTGAAACATGTACATCTGACCCTCAAGATGAACGGATACTCAGACCATACTATCCGCAAAGCTGTTTCTCCCACTATACAGAAACAACCACCTGAAACTCCAATCAAAATCATCACGCTGCAATACATAGCAAAAGTGTTTCGTTGGCTTATTAGCGTTGAGGCTTCTTTAGGGAGGCAAGGAAGGTGTTGCTTGTAGCAACCCGCCGGGATGGTGTGCTTGATGGTAGTTGCGATGATGTTTCTGAAAATTTTTCAGAGTTATGTGCGGATCTGTAGATATGGTTGATATTTTGGGCGATTAATGCTTCTGATTTCTGATGTAATAAATAGCCAGTTGGCTTTTTAAAAGTTGTAATACAAGCGGTTTTTAATAGTTTGCAAAGGCTTGGTGACATTGAGGATCAACACAATAGGTAGGTGGTCGGATCCAAGGGAAGTAAAGACTTGCCAGTCGATTGATAAAAGGAGGTTTCCTAACGCAATTGAGATATCTGGTGAGGATGAAGGGCCAGATGACGGAGTTATGGTTTGGTTCTTTTCATTGAGTACCCCATAGAGGGAGCCGTTCAAGATATTGGCAATGAGGTCGCCACGTGTATCTGAATGGGGAGAATGCCAAAGTTTGTTGTGGGCGTTGAAATCTCCAATAACAATTGGGTCGTTGTTTGGTAAAAGTTGATTTATATTGAACTGATAGTTGCGAGGGCAAGAACCGGTCGGTGGAATGTAGACATTGATTATAGTGAATGGGCCTAGATGGGTTTTGATACGGACGCTTAAGACTTCTGTGGTGATATCAGAAGGAGGCATTGGGATTTTAATTTCTTAAAATTGAATGCAGTTATGGATGAGGAAAGCTAGACCGCCACCAGCTGTTTGTCAGTCTCGACCGAGGAGAGTTAAATTTTGAAAGTTGGGTGGGCGAGAAGTGGATTTTCATTTTGTTTCTTGGATGGCGGCTTATATTAATGGAATTTTGTTGTCGGAAGGTGCTAAGTTCAAGAGATTTGTTGTTGATGCCGTTAATGTTTAGTTAATGGATTTTTAGGTCGTTTAAGTTGTGGACGTTTTGTTGTGGTTGAGGTGGTGGTGCGAGTGTGGTTGTGCAAGGTGAAGTTGTTGAAGTGGATGATGTACAACATTTGCAGAACCAGCCGGAATCTGAACTGGGGATGCGGGCTAAAGTAGCGCAGTGTTTGTGGTACCAAACTTTACAACCGTTGCATTGTATAGAATTTGCATTGACGTTTTTTGCCGCAGCCACCACAAGGGAAAACGGGCCTGGATTCAATTCGACATCCTCAGCAATAATGAGAAGCCAGCTCGAGTATGCTGGGAGGCCTGGGCTGACTGGCGATAAAACAAGAAAGTGCGAGGTGTGATGTTTCCATTTGCAAGTGCTTTCCTAGTACTTTTTCTCTCCACTTCGAACAAGCGGCAACACTGGAGAGACTGCATGTGCTTGGAGTGTTCTTTGTCACTTTGCAGTATTTCGTGCTATGATGTGAAAGTCTGGAGGAGGGAATGTTGAGGTCTCGTTACCGTGCCACGTTTAGACCCCCCAAGGGTGTCTCCTACGGACGAGATGTTTGTGCCATATAGATCATTAAAAAATTCATCATGTCTCCTTTTAATTAATTTTAATTAAGACATCCAAAAAGGGTAGTTTGCCTTAACTTCAACAAAGACATTTCTGTGACCAGTCACAAGCTAATCACTCAGTTATTTCAATGCTAAATTCGCCTAGTTATTCCAATGCTAAATTCTCCTGTTTTATTTGTACTAGTTGCCTCGGTGAATGTATATGCTCTGACTTTAACATAGCTATTTCTGTGACCAGTTACAAGCTAATCACTCAGCTATTTCAATGCTAAATTCTATGCTAATTCCTTTGTCAAGAAGTGCCTCTGCGGATGTGTATACTTTAACTTAGCTATTTAAATGCTAAATTCTATGCTAATTCCTTTGTCAAGGGGTACTTTTGCGAATGTTTATGCTTTAACTTTAACATAGCCTTTTCTGTGACCAGTCACAAGCTAATCACTCAGCCACTTCAATGCTAAATTATATGCTAATTCCTTTGTCAAGGTGCTTTGTTTCTTCTCACACATTTTAAAGGTCGTGATCTCAGCATGGCTTTGTCAATCCAGCGCTGTCCTCCAGACAGGCTCGTCCACTTCACCTGATGAAGGCCGCTTGTGTTGTGGCCGAAACGTCGTGAGAATATTATTGTGTTATTTTATTTTATCAATGTATTACTTTAGTCTCATTCTACGTGACTTTACCGAAAGATCCAAAGAGCTTCTTTACACTTGTGGCAGAGGTGGGATTCAGTCTAGGGTATCCAGAATGAAGACCCGGAGGTGAGCTCCCTTAGAGGAAGAGGTGTCATCCCGAAGTGCCCCGGGTACCCGAAAACTGGAATTCATCAGGAACCGGAACCCGATGATAGCTAAATTCCCGAAAGAGGTGGAGGCCCCGCCACGAACCAGAGAAGCAGTATCGCCAATACAAAAATAATGGCAACACATAATTAAGAGACTGGACCGCCATACCTCCGCCATTGATTGGTTTCTGACGGCGATCGTCGAGGAGAGAGAGGGGAAAGAGTAGATACTGTGCAACTTGAGCAGCTGCCGATCCCCGCAGTTCTAGGAGCCGAGGTGGACAAGCCAGAACAACCGCAATTTCACGTGGAGTGCCGAGTCGACAGCGTTGGCCTGGAGACGGAGCTGTCGATTCTCCTTGGCACACGGGAAGTGTAGCTCGCATAGACAGAGCCACCACCTGCACTCGCCATGTGGAGAGCTGGAGCTCCGAGGATGGAGCCATTGTCTTCCATCGGACGCAGTGGACAGAGACACCAGAGCAACAGCCGCTGCCGCCACTTGATACACAGTCAGCTAGAGCACCGGGGATGCAGCTACCGCTCCTGCTCGCAGCACATCATGCAGGAATCGACCGATCTTTCTGGCCGCTTCTACAAGCTGCATCGCGGACCTTGATCACCTCGCCTATGCAGGAGCTACGCCCAACAGCAATCCCGGATGAATATGTGTCGCCCGAGATACCACCTCGGACCTTCACTGAACCAACTTGAGGCCTGGCGGAGCACCCATGAAAGCTGGGTTCCATGAAGGATTTTTTTTGGTGACCGTGTGTTGGTGTTAAATAAATGTGTTGGCTCCAAGAGGACGTCTGCGACTCAGTTGAACTCATTACACATATATGTGCAGAATGCAGCTGTAAGAGTACTTGCTCATATCCGTATTCGTCATTATATTACACCCATCTTACGATCCCGCCACTGACTACCTATTCAGTCCAAAATACATTTTAAGATTGCACTTACTGTTTTTAAATAATCTTAATTCACATCGCATTTTAGTTTATTCCCCACGTCGGGTTCTCCACTCTGCTTCACTATGTTTGCTGTCCACCCCACAACTTAAACAAGTCAATTGCTAGACGAGCATTAAAAAAACAAGAATATGAATCCCTGCAGTCACGAAAGCTTTAAATCAAAAGTCCTATTTGTCGTGGCATATGCTGGAATATAAGAATTTACATGATCCAAATGGCTTGTAACATTTTGGCCTCTCGACCACCCCTCCAATGAAAGTTATCCAAAATCGGGGGATTGTGGCCTGGGGTATGGAGACTGATTGGATTTATTTTATTAAATTCATCTGAAAAAAACACATTTGCGTAATTTTTTTTCTCTCGTTATTTATGAATTCGTTTGTTTACCTGGCACATTGGTGTTGAGTTCTCGGAGACGACTTGTAGAGGCAACGCGTTTATTCAATAAACGCTTAACAGCAACAGTCTCAGCCTTCACTAAGGCTACAGCCCTTTTTATTTATTACCTGGGGAGGTACAGCATCCGGACTAGCGCATATTAAAACCGGGCTACCGCTCTCAGGTCCTCCGGCTATGAGTCACCTAGGTGAGGCTATTCTGACCCGACCCAGCCAAGGTACGGGTCCCAACCACTGGCCCACTCGGACCCGGCCCTTCCAAGAACGTCGGGCCTGGGGTTCCCAGGGTCTCGCCACTGGCCCACAGAATCCCGTTCCTTACATAGACAGCGGGGCTAAGGGTCCCAGGGCCCTGGCTAGCTGGTCTTCTGGCTTCTGTCTTGGAATTGGCCAGGACCCGTTGAGAGGTCCGGCTTTATTACACCTCCCAGGTGTGTCCGTCTGTCGCCACGCTGCCGGTGCAAGGTACTGCCCCTGATGGGCCCTTTATGCCACAGCAGGTAAGTGCCCGCAGCCCAATTACAGCACGACACATGAACCCAAACAGAGGCACTTTATTCTCAGCCAGGTGGAAACTGAAATATTCAACGCACCTCTGCAGAGTCCTCGGGCATCAAATGCCAGTGTCATGCACAATGTCGCCATACATTTAACATCGCGAGGTATCGCTATAACGTCACTGCCAGCAGGAGCGTTGCGAGGCAATGCTCCTTCCGTTCGCAGTGTATGCAAGCATAATGTATGGTAAGTCCCCGATTTATTGAGATGCTTGGCTGAGCGGCACAATACAATACGTGTGATGATCGTGTACGTCGGGGCATACCCTCATATGTTCTTTGTATGCTGTCTTTGTTTTAATTTGCAAACGTATTTTTTCACTGCATCATAACGAGTGCTAAATGACCAAAATGTTTTGCTTCTGCTTCAATCGCCAAGAAGTGTAGTAAGGTGATCACTTTGCAAACCAAATTAGAAGTTGTATGCCGCTTTTGCAGAGGTAGATATTGACTGCCCTTTATCAGTGGATAACCGATTAAAATCAGGCACCACATTATGCAGTTTACTGGTGATCCAGGCAAGAGGCATGACATTTGTTTGAGGACTTCAAGGCTCGTGAATCAGGCTATCATTGCAGATTGCAAAGCCGAGTGTAGAGCATGCCTTCAGTCATTTTTTCCTCATTTAACGATTGGTTTAATTGTCAAACTGATATAGAACGCTATACAAGCAGTATACATATTTTTTTTCTAATTGGCATGATAATATGAACGTGTTCAAACTTTGCTTAAGAATTACATCGTTAATGCATTTAAATTCCTTGGTCTATGGATTGATGAGAAGGTACATTTTAAGCCGCATTGAACGCATTCATCTTAAGTGAAGGCAGTATCTGGGTATTTGATATAATCACAAGTTGGCAATAAAACGTACAGCGATGCATAATTGATTTAAGGCAGTGATACTCCCCATCTTTGACTATTCCAATAAATTATATCAATGCAACGCAGTGAGGACCTTGCAGTCTTGATGTTACATTTTATTGCCTCCATTTCATCTCAGATGCCAGGTACTTCACTCCACCAAAGCACCTTAAAAAAGCACAATATATAAAATCTCAACAGATCGAAGACAAAGTAAACATCCTGTTTACACACAAGATTTAACACGATAAAAATGTGTTCTAAATTATCATGAGTCAAAAAATACATTCTGTACTCCTCCAGCTTGATGAAGTTCAAGTACTACTTTTAATTGCGATACTTTTCCTCACTGCACGTAGTATTTTAAGCAGCCTGATTGCCCGCTGTTAAAGACCATTGATAGCATTTTACGTTTGAAAACATGTTAATTATTTTTATTCATATATATGTAGTTTGTCTCTTAACTATGATTCCAAAATATATTATTGTTACGTTTAATGTTGCATCAGAAACACTCAATCTGGGGTCTCAACTTGCTTAGGTCAAACGATGGGCCTACATTTTGCCCATTCTTGGTCAGTTAGCACAAAAACATAAGCAAACAAAAGCTTATTACTTTTTCTGCAGTTTTAACAAGACTACAGGAATGATAGAGATGGGTTTTCTGGCAGTGTGGCACGCCCGCGTGGTAGTCACAAATTTAATGTCAAAGGGCAGGCACCTCAATCCACCCTCGTCACGTGCTGCCGGTACCGCAGTGCACTCGAGGAGTGCGACGCTGGGCTGGCTGCAGCTGGGCGGGAGCTGCGGCCTGACGCCAAATGGAAGCCCGACCTCGCCTGAAAAACGCAAGCGAGGCGCCATCTTCCAGGAGCCGGTTTCAAACGTCTTTATTTTATACTAGTATTAAGTACTCCTTCTTTGCCTTGGGAAAATAGAAAATATATTTGAAAACTTGTCGTCTCTCAAAAAACATAACATATACATGCAAACACTAAGCTAATATGAAAGTGTTCAGTTTATCTGGACATTTGTCCGTCAACAAAACTATGAGAGCCTTCCACAAGGCCTGAATGAAAAAAGTTATAGAAAGTGGGGGTAAAAAGATGCAATAGGATCAGTAGGATCAGTACTATTTAATGACTCTATAGTAGTAACTCCTTGACTCTATAGTAGCATCTACTGACTCTAGAGTCGTATTTCCTGACTCTACAGTAGTATCTACTAATATATTGGTATCTACTGATTCCACAGCAGTATCTACTTACTCTACAGTCGTATCTACTGCCTTTGGGTTGGTGGTTGTCTAAAACACCAGGGTGATGTGATGCACCTCGTGCAGTAATCATGAGTGTAGGTGCACGCCCACTTGCTTGCTTGCATGCTCGCTTGCTTGCTGTGTTTTCTACCCATGCTGTAAAATGCTGCCGATGGCTAGCCATCATAGTGAAACAGGAAACCAAGTGCGTAAGTTTTCCCTGCCAGTACAGAGCCTTTCCATCACCAAGACTCCTACTATGCCTCCACATTGGCAGCTCATGGAAACTGGTGTCCCACGACACCAGGCCAAACCAGTAGGGGATCGTGGAGCTGCAGTGGTCCCAAGAGGCATCTATAACTTGCGAAGCACTGCCCCACTGCCTTATGGGGTAAGCTTTGGCTAGTGTAAAAAACTCTGACTCCAAATCTGTGGTGGGGACCTGCAACGGCGGTATTCAGCAAATCAAATGTCCGATTGTCCCCTATAGCTCTGGCCAGATGAATATCGTCGTGAGTTCCTCAGGCCACCTGAGTCTGTTTGGCTTGACTGAAGGTGGTGGGCGTCGGGACTTCGCTCCCCTCCCCTCACCTTAATCCACTTCTAGTGCAGGCTTCTTGATCCCCCCCACCCCGTTTTTTTAAGCGCTGTGGTGACAGCAAATAGCGGAAGATGCAGGTCAAGGATGTGACTGGAATATCTATCCAAACTCTGCACAGATGCGGGGAGGGCCAGCATGTCTCCTTGACAACTTCCATCGTTTCTGAACAGCCCCGCACTGCTCATCCCTGATGGGGAAGGACCGAAAAAAGGTGATCTAAAATTATCTGTTCCACTCACTCCGGGTGGTTATCCACTACCACCAGAGCATTCCATTCAGTGTCTGAAACTCAAGGAAATCCAAGACTTGTTTACCCCTTAAAGATGCTTCATGGAACGTCAGCACAATCCTGGACTCTGACGAAAAAAAACGACAGACCACACAGAAGGACAGCCCTCATGGCCCATTAATTCAGATAATTCAACATTGACATTGTAGCGCTTAATGAAACCCTCTTACATGGAGAAGACTCTGACAGATGCTTGTGAGGGCTACACCTTCTTCTGTAAGGGTGATCCAGAAGATGCTCGCCACCTCCCAGGTGTGGGTTTTGCTATGCAAACCTCAATCATCCAATGCGTCGCTGAATTCACTGTTGGTATTAGTGAGTGGCTGAGGAGGTGGCGCATTCCCTTGGCCGGGCGGCGCTCTGCCACACTCATCAGTGCTTATAGGCCTACACTGGACGCAGACAATGGTGCCAAGGAGGCTTTCAATAAAGCTCTCGTCACTGCCATTAAAAACACACTGCGAACCGACAAGCTACTCCTCATGGGAGACTTTAATGCCAGGGTGGGCTCGGAACACGAGATCTGTGACCATGTACTAGCCCGACATGGGCTGGGTAAGCAGAACAGCAACGGGCTGTGGCTACTCTCCCTATGCTCCGAACAACATCCTGTTCCAGTTGAAGCACAAACACAAGAACCCATTGCAATACTCCCGCTATAAACACTGGCACCTGCTTGATGACATCATCATCCGTCAATGCGACAATAAGGAGGTGCTAGTAACCCGAGCCATGCGTGGTGGAATATTGGACTGATCACCGTATGATCAGAGCCAAGTTTGCGTTGAGATCCGTTCAAGCCATCCAAGGAAGGCCCCAAATAAGAGACTGAACTTGCAATGCTCTCAAGCATCCAGTTGTCACAAAAAAACTCCCCCCAAACGTCCTCGACCCAAACAACACATGGACTGAGTTGAATTCATTCATCCTAGAGGCGGCCTCCGACTCAGACCGGGAACACAAAAAAGCATCACATAGACTGATTTGAGGAGAATGTTTCCAACATCCACACACTACTACAGACCAAATTCCAAGTCCACAAAGCCGTCCTTTCCGACCAAGACTCTGCCACTCTCCAATCCTCCCTCTCTAAGGTCAATGCAGAGTGCCAGTGTGCTCTCCATGCCTTGGAGGACACCTGGTCGGCCCAAACAGCAGATTAGATCCAAAGACACCTCGCAGACGCAAACAACACCCAAGGGGTTTATGATGCCACCAAAACAAGTGTAGATGAGTAGGATGGGGAAGTGGCATCACTTGTGCTGTCCAGGGCGATGACGTGACGTCATGTGCTCGGGGCAGCAGAGTGACGTCACGGCTCCTAAAGGATAAAAAGGGGACCCCGTAATCTAAGAGGGGTTGTAGCCGGAGAGTAGGGTCTAAGAAGGGTGAAACGGGGAGCGAGGGGCAAGAGGGTAGGGATAGGGGAGAGCACAGTGCCAGGCGAGACGTGGCTGTGCTCCTCGCTCGGCCGTGTTGGTTGATCCCACGGCCGGGGCAGAGGAGACAGCACAGGGCAGCCGGCTGTGTCGGGACCTAGAACGGGACCCCTAACCCCTGGGGAGTTGTTCACCCCTGTGTATTGTTAAAGATTTGTAATAAAACCTTGGCGGAAGCCCCTAACTTACCTTAGCCTCCGAGTGAGTCGTCGGGAACTCCTCAACAACTGGTGTCAGGAGTGGTTACGCTGCCGTCGCTATGCCTAAATCGGGCAGGCGGCGTAAGAATCCACCGGCGGGACGCCGGGAGAGTGCTGACGACGTCGGGGAGGCTCCGGCTGCAACCCGGGGGCAGTCCGTCGCCATGGAGATGGACTCGGCGGGGCAGGTGGTGTCGGCGGCTGGGGGTCCCAGCGCACCACCGCCAGTGGTGGGGGGCGATGCCGAGGAGCAGTCGCAGCTGCTCCTGCGGGCGATCGAGCAGCTCACCGCCGCCCTTACAGAGGTGGGAGCGCAGACGCACCCACCCAGCCCACACTCCGCGTGGCACCGGCGGATTCCCGCCGCTTTGCCACCCGCCAATTTGGAAGTTGGCGCCATTTTTCATGCGCCGCTGGAGGTGGCGGCCATGTTGGTGGGGGAGCCGCAAGCGGACGTTATTTCCGCTGCGACGCCGGAAGCGGCAGCCATTGTTGCGGCCGTAGCGGCCGCGGACTCGCACCTCACCGTGGCTGCGAGCTTAGCCGCGGAGGCTGCCGCAGATGTCGCTGCCGCGGATGTCGCTGCCGCGGCTCCGCACCTCGCCGTACCGGCGAGCCGGGCCGCGGATTCCGCCGCAATTGCGGGAGGGGTCGCGGATCTATATGCCGCCGCATTTGCGAGGTGGCTCCCAGGAGCTACTGCGCCTCCTCACCTTGCCGCATCTCCGGCGTGGCCCACGGGGGCCGCAACGCTGCCGCAACCACGCCGCGACGCGGGAGGATGCCGCAAATGCGGAGGCCGCGGCAGGCACGCACGCCGGCACCGCGGCTCCGTACGGCGCCGCGGACAGCTGGGTTGCGGGTGCTGTGGCGCCTCCACACCTCGCCGCGTCTATGGCGTGGCCCGGGGAGGCCACAACGCCGCCGCCCCTCGCCGCATCGCGGGAGGTTGCTGTGGCTGCGGCTGCAGATCGATCCGTCGCCGCGCCTGCGGGGTGACCCGCAGGGGCCACCGCGGGGCCATGTTATACCGCTGCGTCTCCGGCGTGGCCTACGGGGGCCGCAACTCCGCCGCCACCCACCGCGTCTTTGGCGTGACCTATGGGAGCCGCAACGCTGCCACACCACGCCGTGGTTGCAGGGTGGCCCGCGGGAGTCGGGGGGCTTCCATACCTCGCCGCACCGCGTGGCCAGGGGCTGCGCCGGTTACCCCACATCGCGCCGTTTGTCACGAAAGTGGGCGACTGGTTGGCCTTTCAGGACCGGTTCGATGCGGCCTATATGTCGGTCGGCTGGTCCATGGAGGAGGCATTGGGGGCCCTTCCGACCTACCTGGACGAGAAGACGATGCAGGTCTTCAAGTCCATTCCCCCGGCCGATAAAGCTACGCTTCCGACAGTGTACCTCCGGATGGCCGATGTACTCGAGCCGCCGTCCAGGGCACGCCAGAAGTTTTCACTACGGCGGCAGGAGGAGGGGGAATCTCCATTGGTTTTCCGCTGCTCGCTCCTGGCCTTGGCACAGGCCACATACCCTGATATACAGGGCAGGGCGCTGGACTCGATGGCCCTGGAACGGCTACTCGACCTGGCATGTGAGCTGGGGATCGCTTTATCCATAAATAGCGATCGCCAGATCACGTCGTTGGCGGTGGCCGAAAACATCCAGGCGCACCTCTCCCTCCGCCAACAGCCCTGGATGGCGGCGTGTGCGGGGATCCCGGCGCCAGAAGAGGAGGCCGCCTCTCAGGGGATGGACACCCTCGCGGCCCTGGTGATGCCCGGTCGTCGCGGGAGGGGGGCGGGTGGTCGCTGTCCGGAGCAGCGGGGGCAGCCGGGACCTTCCCGGCAGCAGGACACTGCCACGGTGACCTGCTTCCGCTGTGGTCAGCAGGGCCACATTGAGCGGGGTTGTAGGAATGCCCCGGGGGCCTTCAGCAAGGGGGCTCCAACTCCTGCCGGACCTTCATCAGCATCGAGCCCAGGGCCCCAGGCGAGTCGCGACGCATCACCCGCGCGGCCGCCCCCCTCACCTCATGCATCTAGCGGGGCTAGGGTTCATCATCAGTTGGTTGTCCTCGAGGGGTCGGGTGCACCACCATTGTCACCCACTGGATGGCCCAGGCTGACCCGCCATTGGAACGCGCTGGCGCATCGGATGGTGGCGGCAGCTGCTGGCTCCTCAGCGTTGGCGGGTTGCGTGCAGGGGGTGCGAGTTCGCCTCTTGGTGAATACGGGGGCGTCTGCCACCATTATTTCAGAGGCCATTTTCATGCTCCTACCCCGCAGCGTCGGTCCGTTAGGGCCGGTTTGTGGGGCTTGTGGCGCCGCGAACGGCAGCAGTTTGGGCATATTGGGCCAAGTTATAGCGTCGGTTCGGGTGAACGAGATTGAGTTGGCCGGGCCTATTTTGGTCTCCAAGACCTTGGCAGTTCCATGCCTCTTGGGGACCGACTTTTTGTCTAGAATGCCCATTCGAATTCTCGTTGACCAGGGCTGTGTGGAATTGCCGTCAGGGAGGCGGCTGCAATTCCTACAATCGCCTACCATCCTGTCTCCCTTGGTTGCCAGTGTGCGGGCCTTGAATAGGGCGGCGGTGACCATGCCGCCGGCATCACAAATCTTGCTACCCCTTAGGTTGTGCAGACCGCTCGAAGGGGGGCTCCACGGAGACAGGTAACCTCCTGTCCCCGTCGAGTTACTTTTCAAGGACGATGGGATTGGTGGGCACCTTGACGGCCGTGTCGGGGGGCCAGGACCTTTTTCTACAGGTCCTCAATTCGGGGCCCACGCCAATCCTAATCCCGGCCGGTGCCGTCCTGGCACACGTGACCCCGGCTCCCCCACCCGAGAGCGCTACCCCGGATGGAGGAGTCGTGGCGGGCGTGATGCGTGCGAGGGACTCCGACGCATCGTGGATCGCCACGTTGTGTGACGAGAATGCCTCGTTGTCCACCGGGGAGCGTCAGCAACTCCGCGAACTCATCGAGAGCTTAACGGATGTGTTTAGCCAAAGTAAGTTTGATCTGGGTCGCACTACTCTTTTAGAACACCACATAGATACGGGCGACTCAGCCCCTATTCGGCTTAATTCCCACCGCTTTAGCCCTGCGGAAAAGGAGCATGTCCGCTTGGCTGTCGACGAAATGTTGGCGGCGGATATCGTCTCCCCTTCCACTAACCCTTGGGGTGCCCCTATTGTGCTAGTCAAGAAACGGGACGGGAGTCTCCGGTTATGCGTTGATTTCCGTAAATTTAACAAGATCTCGGTGGCTGACGCATATCCATTGCCTCGCATGGATGATTCCCTGGACGGCCTCTTGGGCGCGTGGTTCTTTTCGACTCTAGATTTGCTCTCCGGCTTCTGGCAATTGCCGCTGGACGAAGCCTCTAGACCCAAGACAGCGTTCCTCACGCCCCAGGGGCTGTTCGAGTTCAATCGGCTTCCTATGGGTCTTCATTCGGCCCCAGCCACCTTCCAGCGTCTCATGGAGATGGTTTTGGCGGGGCTGCAGTGGGAGTCTAGTTTAATCTACTTGGACGACGTTATTGTTTTTGGGCGTACGTTTGACGAGCATTTGCAACGCCTCGAGGCTGTGTTCGTTAAAGTGCGCACTGCGGGCTTGAAATTTAAACCCCAGAAATGCCATTTGCTACAACCATCGGTGAAATATTTGGGACACATTGTTAGTGCGTCAGGTGTCGCCACGGACCCGGAGAAAACGGCTTGTGTCCGGACGTGGCCGACTCCCACATCTGTCACGGAGGTGCGTAGCTTCGTCGGCTTCACATCGTACTATCGCCGGTTTGTCCGCGATTTTGCGACGATTGCGAAGCCGCTGCACACGCTCTCCGCCAAAGGCCAAAGGTTTTACTGGGGCAAGGAGGCTGCTTTTGCGACGCTTCGCACGGGCTTGGCGGATGCGCCGCCCTTGGGGTACCCCGATTTCTCGAAGCCCTTTCTGCTTGACACCGATGCCAGCGACATGGGCATTGGGGCAGTCCTGGCCAAGGTGGTCGACGGGGTGGAGAGGGTGGTAGCCTACGGCAGTCGGGTTCTGTCTGCGACGGAACAGCGATACTGCGTGACTCGGAGGGAGCTTTTGGCCATAGTTTTTTTTGTTCAATTGTATAGGCCCTATTTGTACGGTAGGCGGTTTACAGTCTGAACCGACCACGCGGCCCTGCAATATTCGCTGAGGATTGGTCAGCCCTCGGGTCAGCTGTCCCGCTGGCTCGAGGTGCTCCAGGATTACCCCTTTGACGTAATCCACAGAAAGGGGGCACTGCATGGAAATGCGGACGGTTTGTCCAGATTGCCGGCAGGCGGCGGGTGTGCTTGCGCCCTGGGCTCTAGCCGTAGCAAGGCCCCAGGGGACGTCGCGGCCCAGTTGGTCGCATCGGCAGCGACGGCCACCCCCCCGGGTGCGGCGACATCCACAGATTTCGGCCTGGGACTCCCCCGGGAGGTATGGTCCAGCTTGCAGATGGATGATTCTTCCCTGCTGAAGCAACAGCGATGCGTCGGACGTACAGCCCGGGGTTCAGCTTCGTCGGCGGCCCCAGCGATCGCCGTGCATGACGGACTCCTCATGCGTTGGGATGCCCAATTGGAACGCTATTGCGTGGTTGTGCCCACTAGCCTACGTGGTCAATTAACCCGAGCCATTCACGAGAGGCTTATGCACCTTGGCTACCACAAGACCCTATTGACCCTTAAGCGGGACTATTACTGGCCAGGTGTGGAGGGTGACGTGGCACTGATTTTGAAGGGTTGCCACGACTGCGCGCGGAGGAAGGCCCCAGTTGTCCAGGATCGGGCCCGCTGCAGTCCATCCGGGTTTCTCGCGTTAATGAACTCGTGGTGCTCGACATCTTGGGCCCATTCCCTGCATCCCAACGGGGCCATAAATACCTCTTGGTGGGCGTTGAGTACCTCACACGTTGGCCTGTGGCGTGGCCTTTGGTCGATCAGTTGGCCTCTTCTATCACCGAGGCGTTCGTCCAGGGGTACGTGTTGGACAAGGGTGCGCCGGAACAATTGTTGACGGATCAGGGGCGGAATTTCTTGTCTAAGCTGCTCAAGGAGGTGTGTGACCTCCGTGGCACCAAGAAAATCCGCACCTCGCCCTACCACCCCCAAACGGACGGGATGGTAGAGCGCTTGAACCGCACCCTCACTTCCATGCTGTGCCACCATGTGAACACGTCTCAATCGGACTGGGACCTGTTCGTCCCGGGGGTCTTGGCAGCGTATCGGTTGGCTCCTCATGCCTCAATGGGATTTTCGCCTTTTTATTTAATGTACGGGAGGGAGCCGGAGCCCCCGGTGCACGTCCAACTGGACGTGGGGTCCTCCAGGAAGGGGTCGGCTGTGCTGGTCCCTTTGAAAGTCGCGCTTGACCGGCTGCGCGAGGCATGGCAGGCCGCTGTCGAGAATTCCGCTGGCCGGCAGGCGGCTAATGAGCAGCTGCCCAAACACCAGGCAGCGGGCCTCCCGTGGGTAGCGGGCCAGAAAGCGTGGCTGTATTGTCTCCAGGTCCCTGTTGGCACATCTGCCAAATTGCGCCGCCCTTGGCAGGGTTCCGTTGAGGTCGTGGAAGTCCCCCGGCCGCAGTGCGTCCGGATTCGGTTCGGACGCCGGCGGTGGATAGTGCACCCATCCCGGCTCAAACGCTATATTCCATCTACCCTGGGGGATCCATCCCCAACTCCGGGGCGGCCGGCGGGTGATGCGTCCGTCGTGCCTGTCCGGCCGGGTCCTGTTGACGGGGGCAGCGTTCGCCCTGTTTGTGTGCCCCCAGGGCCCTTCCAAGTAGCGCCGGCGGGGACCCCCCGGCCACCGGAGGCTACGGCGGTGGGCCTGTTGCCTGCGGACAGCCCACCTGCACCGGCGGCGGACGCCACACGGGGAAGCGGGCCGGCAGCGCATACCCGTTCAAGGGGGATGCGGCTCCGGTGATGGTCTGGGCGGCCGTTCGTCGGACCCAGCCCCAGCGCCCGCTCGGCACTGCCGGCCGGAAGAAGCCGTCTTACTTTTTTTTTCCCGTTCATTTGGTTGTTGTTATTGTGATGCCTGGGATGCCGTGCTGCCTTAAGGTTGGGGTTTTCTTGCAGCCGGGTCGGCTGTTTTTTTTTCACAGGGGGGGTAAAGTAGAAGAGTAGGATGGGGAAGTGGCATCACTTGTGCTGTCCAGGGCGATGACGTGACGTCATGCGCTCGGTGCAACAGAGTGACGTCACGGCTCCTGAAGGATAAAAAGGGGACCCCGTGACGTAAGAGGGGTCGTAGCGGGAGAGTAGGGTCTGAGAAGGGTGAAACGGGGAGCAAGGGGCAAGAGGGTAGGGATAGGGGAGAGCACAGCGCCAGGCTAGACGTGGCTGTGCTCCTCGATCGGCCGTGTTGGTTTATCCCACGGCCGGGGCAGAGGAGACAGCACAGGGCAGCCGGCTGTGTCGGGACCTAGCCCGGAACCCCTAACCCCTGGGGAGTTGTTCACCCCTGTGTATTGTTAAAGATTTGTAATAAAACCTTGGCGGAAGCCCCTACCTTACCTTAGCCTCCGAGTGAGGCGTCTGGAACTCCTCAACACAAGTAATCACCCCGGTCAGGTCTGCTGATGGCAACGCGCTTTTCAAGGACCACCAAGAGATCTTGGAGAGATGGCAGAGCACTTTTATAATCTCCTCAACAACATAAACTCCACAGACCCGCTCATCCTCGAGACTGCATGATATCCCGCCCATTCATGAACTCGACACTCCACCACGATTTTCTGAGGTCGACCAGGCAGTCAAAGGCCTGGAAAACAATACAAGTGCTGGACCCAACGGCCTCCAAGCTGAGATGCTGAAGCACGGGGATAACTCCTCCATCACTGCTTGCAACTTCTCATCAAGTTCATCTGGCTGTCCAAAACCATCCCACAGGAATTGAAGGACGTGAATATTGTAGTTATCTACAAGAAGAAGGTGACAAAGAGGCTGCGGCAACAGCAGAGGTATCTCACTTATTTCAGTCGACGGGAAGGTCCTTGCCAGGAAAATGCACTACTGGCTCGCAGAGCAGCTATCCGAAAACATCTTACCAGAATCCCAGTGGGGCTTCAGGAAAGGCAGATCTTTGTGCCACATCAACTGCAGGAAAAATGTCAGGATCAAAACAAAGACTTTAATAGCTTTCATCGACCTCACCAAAGCATCCGACACCATAAACAGCGAGATACTTTTGCAGCAGCTAATCAAACTTGGGGTGCTTTGCAAGTGTCAAAGCATTCTAAAACGGTTCAATAAACGAATGCCTGCCAGAGTGGTGCTTAATGGACTTCAATTAGGGCCCTTCAACGTGGAGGTCGAGGTCAAGCAAGGCTGTGTTCTGGCTCGGGTAATATTTAACATGCTCCTTGCTGCCATCACAAACCTTGCACACAACTCCCTCAACTCAATCGACAGAATCCAGCTACAGTACCATCTGGATGGAAATCTCTTCAACCTAAAACGCCTCCAAGCCCAAACAAAAACCAGACGCCAACAGTTATTTGAACTGCAATATGCAGATGACTGTGCACCCATGCTTCATACCCCAGAATCCATGCAACACGCCCTCAACCGTGTCTCCTCCGACCACTCTGTGGGCCTCCAAATCAATACTTAGAAGACAGAAATAATTGCTCAACTCTCATACACATGCGCCTCACTGCCTATCTTCAATATCGGTGGTGTTCACATCAAATTGGTTACCCCATTTCACCTATCTCGGTTCTGTCCTCTCCCCTACGTGCACCAAGTCTTCCTGCATTGAGGTAAGCATGGCTGCATGACATCTCCACTGGCTTGACCATGTGATCCGCATGCCTGATCACCTGCTCCCCCGTCGAGTTCTCTAACGCCAACTCACCTCAGCCAAACGCTCAACTAAAGGACAGAAAAAGTGCTTCGAGGACCACACCTGCTGAAGCGCTGTAACATCAATCCCTCCAGCCTGGAACCCCTGGCGCTGTACAGGTTCACTTGGTGGTCCACCTGTGCCAAAGGGGTTCAGCACATGGAAGATGCCATCTCACTGTGGAGATGCGAGAGATGCACCCAGAGACACCCCCAGACACCAACGCAAAACTGGGACAAGGCCATTCGAGATCTAACACACGTGTCCGATCTGCAGCAGAGTGCGGTTGTCGCATCGGCATCCACAGCCACATGACGTGGCACAAACGCCGAAAGTGCTAACCCACCCACAAGAGGAGCAATCGTCGTCTTTTTCGATGGACAGCCAAGAGAGAGGTCTAGTAACTATAGTAGTTTCTACCGACGATAGCAGTAACTACACATTTCAACGGGGGGAGTGGGGGTGGGAAGAGGACATCAGTGGGGGCGACAGGCGATGCACACAGCAGCAAAAAGCCTTCCAACGAGCTAAAGTGGTTTTTTAGCCTGTGCTGCAGAAGATTGTGCAGTCTGGCTTGTCTCCATGCACGCCGTCCAGGATTATCCTCAGCGCGTGCTCTTGCAACATTAATGGTGCAGTCTCTGACTTGTCTTGATGCAGGCTGCTCTGCTATTTACAAAGCGCGTGCTGCCAAAATGCTTTCATTGTTTTTTTGCTGTTGAGCGCGGCAGATCCTCCCTTTGTTTTGCACGTCACAATGGTTCCACTCGTTTGTCGAGTTTATTTCTTGGCATTTTTTTTTGTTAACAAAATGACCACCGAGTCTTTAGCGCCAGAACCTCCCGTCAACACTAAACAACCGTTTGCATTGCTCGAGGAAATCACACATGTGCGGATGCGTCGTGGCTCAGTTATCAAGATCAGCGTACATTGTATTTTGAATTAAGTTTGTTTATATCCTTGGTCCAATACAAACTAACAGCGAGTGTTCATTCGGGGGCTTAATTTGTTGGCTTAGTGTACCTTATTGCAATGTAAACCCAGTTTCATTTTAAAGCGTTACAAGGCAGACAAAATGACGTTCATAGGCAGAGCAGTGCGTATGTGTGTGCCAGGCATTAATATTACAAATGTTATCAGTTCAGGATAAAGTAATTTTATACTAAGATATTTAAAGCTATAGGTCAAGTATTTTGATTTAAAGCTTTCGTGACTGCAGTAATTCATATTCTTGGTTCTTTCGGTAAAGTCACGTTGAAGGGAAATAAAATGTATAAAACAATACAATTTTCACGACGTTTCGACTATAGCAAACTGTGTGTTAGTCGAAACGTCGTGAGAATTTTATATATACATTTTATTAGTTCCCTTCAACGTGACTTTACCGAAAGAACCAAGAATAGGTGAAGTAGTTACTGCATTTTTTATAGTAACAGGTATGACCGAGAAGGAACATTCAAATCTTCCCGACAAAATAGAGTACTGGTTCATGCGTCATCATACGTCTGTTATTATGCAGGATTGAGTCCATGAGAAATGGTCTTCACAGGTTGTCCGTTCTTCATACAGTGCGAAGGAGTTTTGGAGAAACGCTATTCAGGTTTACTTTTCAGGAAGGGAGACCATGTTCTGTGAGGGGGTCCGATTTCCAGGCTGTTTGGATGCAAACGGTCTTCCTAACAGCCGAGTTTTCCAGGCAGATGGTTTAACACAGGTCCCAGAGTTCAAGCAGGTGTAGACGGGAGACTCCTGGCTATTAGCATTTGTGGTGGCCATGCCCAAGGAATTAACCATGAGGAACCGCGTTGAGGCAGAGTTTCTCCAGCAATTACCCTAATGCTGCTAGAGATGGACGTGTCGCCACTGCATCAGCACCCAGGGGTCTGAAGCACCAAGCCACGCGTGCACAAGGCCACAAAGAATATCTAGTCAAGCCTCCATAGCGTGGTGGGGTGGTCGTCTTTTCCAGGAGGCGAGCACTTGTGACAATGTGGACATGCTTTGTAATGTCACAACCTAACCTTATCTTGATGCTAGTTAAAGTTAAGATTTCGTTTCCCCCCCCTTGCCCCACATTGATTGACCTTTGATATAGTTTGTTAATGTGATGGGAAAGGTCCCTGGAACATAATGTTCACATTTGTATGTTAAGGGAATTTTTTTTATTACATATTAAATAAAATAAATCTACATTCAGATTATTTATGCATCGCAAGGTGCTCTTGTTTAAAGAAGCCAATGGCCGAAACGTTAGTACAAGTTGCTGCCATTGAGGGACTTTCCTTTGGGAAGAAATGTGGTCAAATGCAGCACTAATACTTCCTACATATTGCATGCATTCAATCCTAGTAAATGGTCAGAACAGCAGTAGCGTATGTCAGAATTTTATGTTTGACAATGGTCAGCAAGCTATGCAAGTTCCAGCAATCACAAGCCGTCATCAATAGCCACTCCCGTCGAGCACCACAGCCCGGCTCCTGCGCCTCCTGACGGCAATGGCAGCAGACAGGAGCGCAACGACTGCCGTGCCAATGACGAGGAGAACGGACAGAGTCCCAGCCTTGGCCCACGATGAGGAGGGAGTCTCCAGCAAAAGCAGAGCAGCGTCGTTAACAGGAGCTTCTTCAAAGAGCACGGGGCCCTGCAGCGACACCACGTGCTTTCCTACCACGCTGGAAGCGTCAGAGACAGCGTTGCGCTCTGGAGAAACAAGAACAATCGGTTGATGACCACTGGCCCATACAAAAGGACACCATTTGCTTCAGATCAAGTTCCTCAGAAAATCAAACGAGTAGGTTATTATTGGCATGCCACAGCTTGTCAAAAACCAGTCTTCAAAGTCAGTGAACGTGATCTAAATAAGGAAAACATAGCAACATTACGACCAACAATGAAAACCCCTTTGTCATCTTGGCAAAGGGTTACTCTGCGAGTCTTTTCTAGGAAAACAAGCGCAAGATATTAAATAGAGGTTGTGGTGGTGCTCACTGTAGCGCCTGGTCTGTCCACACTGCCGATTGCACTCGGTGACGAAGTTGGGGCTGGAGCTGTCGCACACCAGGATAGAGCAGTGTAGGTACACCTGTGGCAGACAGAATGCATCGCGCCAGTAAGTAAAGTTTCACATGTATTAGGTAGTCCTTCTGCCCTCTTCAGTTGTACAAAGCACGTCATCCCTCCATGAGAACCTGGTTTTAAAGTGGAAATAATCAGGCACTCACGAGGTCACGGGTGGTGCTGCGGTCAGAGTTCATGAAGGCGAAGGCCTGGAGTGCCAGACGCTTGTAGTGAGAAGGCAGTGGCAGGTCAGCGACACCAGGGAAGAACACACTGCAACAAGGAGACTGCACGGGGCAGCTGCACATGCAAAAAAGTGCCGTTTACCCTTAAGCCAACGCAAGTGTCATGCATTGGATTGAATGCACACATCTTCATTTAAATCTGCACGCGAGGATTAAGGTCAGCTTTACAGTCAAGACATGTTCACGATGAGCCAGGCAGCCCAAATGCCAATTTTCTGTGCATCTGTGCGATGCAACCATCACTGCATGTAGTCGGCCTTGTACAAACCACCAGCTCTGAGGAGGCAGAGGGTGGCTGTGTTAACATCCAGAACATCAACCCAAGGAGCATTGTGGCTATCGACATTTGGGGATGGCACTGCAATCTTGTTTAAACGACGCCAGTACACAAACCTGTCATTTAAAAAAGGACGTAATTAGCACAACTGTGCTTACGTGGGGGAATAAAAAAGACAACCAATGCCTCGAACCAGGTTACCTCTGCAGGCCCTGCTGTGGCAGTGAGGGTTTAGCGCGAACTACCCCGCCCAGCCTCACCCATTCGTCACAAGCTTCCACTGCGTGGGGTCGGTGTCAACTGCCGTGGGCGTGGCCCAGCAGTCCTTCAGGAAGAGCACCAGTGTGGGGTCAGAGCGGTGCAGCAGTGATGCCTGCACGTAGAGCGGCGTTCCCAGAAGCGTTACCAGCGGGTACTGCCAGGGCTGGTACGGCGTGGTGTAGGAGTTGTCTGGCAGAGTGCGGACATGGTTCACAAGGAATTTGGATTAGAGGCGTAAAAGTCCTGTTTAGAAAGCACATTGGACAAGGCAAAGTACAAATCCTCCAAAACGTGTGTATTACTTTTGAATTGAACCAGGGCACAAGGTCAACATTTTCCTGGCATAGAAACCGTGGTTGATATGTCATTTGTATTTTCAGAATACATCGTCACCCTCACCTCCGTTTAGCATGGTTGGCAAAATAGGGTTTATACAACAGCATCTCTAAATGTCTGTAGATGTTGTAAGGGGCACGGTTTCACACGGAGGGGTGGGAATCAGGTGCTAAAAGTTGGCCAAGCTCTAGTCCCATTTAGCCAATTAGTAACCAATGAAGCTATTGACACCCATTCGTTTAAGCAAAGGTGACCTAGACAAATGAGGCCAAGAAAGCAGTCCCATTTTCCTTTAAATAATGCCGTCAAGGAGACCGTTTTGGTTGATAGGGTGTGCAAAGACCCATTTGGTAGAGCCATGGGAATTCGGGGTATTGTCATCCCGATCAATGATTGCCCCACACTAACAATATGGTTTCAGCTGGTAGCTGATAGATTCAAGATCTCAGCAGAAATTAGCATTTGAAGTTAAACGTCGTACAATGGAGAATGTGCAAGTCGGTCTAGTTAACTTATGGCTAACTAAGAACTATGTTTGCAGGTTCACAATACTCTGGCAGCACAGCCTAGCACGTTGTCCGTTTGTTGCAGTGGTTTGCAGTTCAAGTCCAGCAGCCATGCCGATTAATGCTGCAGATGCATCAAAATCTCATGCAGCCCGAATAAGTGGAAATTAAAGCAGGGTTGAGCTCTATCTCAGTGCTGGATAAAATAAGCACGACTTACAGCTGGCATCCAGCCAGAGGTAATACGGAGAATACAGACCCAAGTCTTCCCTGGGTAGAGCGACACCACAACCTGTGTTCCCCTAAGGTGGCATTTGGCCACTCAGATGTGCACGTTGTAGGAGGGCAGTACTCACCAGTGAAGACCTGGAGCAGCAGGGAGAGGGGTCCAGTGGCCGTGGCTGGAGGTGGCGGTGGGAGAGTGCTCACCTGCACTCCAAGCTGCAGGTCGCCACTTCCAAGGAAGCGGCATTGAAGAACCATCCTGGTAAACAGACACCACCCGCCATAAAGGTATGCACCACGCCCTCACGGCAGAAAGAGCTTGCAGGGTGTTTTGCAGACGTACCAGTCAAGGGACCACCTTGATTAACACCGTGTTTACATTAGCTATAAATCATATTTATACTACTTCAGGAGATGTTAAAATCACGTGAGACGAAGATAAGTCTCCCTTGTGCGTTGAATGTCCCAATTTGAAAATTAAATCGTAGATTATGGAAGCAGATTGGCCATGGTTCTGCAGGCGAATGCTGCAAATATTTAATGTCGCAGGGACAGTGGCCATTGATTGGGGTGGGTCTCCTCTGCAAGACTCGTGCTTGACCCTCATGAGCAGAGCACTTGCTGAGGGGTGGTGGCAGTGCTTACTTGTATGTGGACGACTTGGTGATTGCGACGTTTCCATCGACGCAGAGCTCCCGCTCAGAGGCCAACAGTAACTCGTACACGAGCTCTTGCCCACTCCACTGGACACACCAAGTAGGTCACACACGATAATGCCATCGAGTGATCAAGCAGAAGAATGATACCTGGTACTAGCCAAGATGGCTCAAAATTTGATATTATGATCCCCTTAAATTCTGCTTTGGCGCTCGATTCATTTGACACTCAATAATAAAAGGGACCCTGCTGTTCTTTATAAACTCGTGCATGATTGTGCCAAGCACATCAAGGAGTTGATCATCGCGAAGGGGCTGATGCTGCACTTCACCAAGACCTATGCAAAGTACTTGCGAGAGTTTAACAATAAAATAGCTATGATTGATGGCTGCATTTAACTTGAACGGACCACATTTTCCTGGTCCGACATCCGAGTTTGAGGAACCTGGACAACGCAAAACCAGACCAACGTTATGGTGGTAGAGGTTTCGATATTTTTTGTAAATTTGCCAAAAACCATCTCGACATGTCCATTCCCAAATCGAAAGTGGACGCACTAGTGCAACGGATTGTCCACCTGGAAAATATTGCGTTCGGCGAGGGCCGTTTCCCAGACCAGTTTAAAATGATGAAGGCAACACCCCTTAAATGTTGGCTTGAGCCATAGTGATCCCACTAACTATTGCCACATCCCACAGGTTAATAGCGTAGAGGGTCAGAGTGCCTGTGAAGCGGTTACTTGGCAATGTTGCTGCAACAGGCAGTCAACCCATTGCAGTTTTGATCTGCCCGAAGTTCTATAGAACAGAGGGAGCTTAAATAAAGAACCCCAGTTAGCGCTCCAAGAGCTTGTATGACTGGATCACACACGATATTTTGACACCATTGAACGAGGACTACCAAAATCGGGCAGCCAAGGTTCGGTTTATCCAGTACGGCACTGGGGTGGATCGTCTCATACCTCTATGGTCGATCAATTCATCAAGCTGGATGACGGCCATCACCTAGTTGGCGTACTACAAAAATCCATCCTCAGGCCCCTCCCATTTTAAAGCATAGGTTTTTGTGTTCCAATATCATATTATCGCATGACAAAGTGCCATCAATATGCCGACGATATACTGCAGTGAAGTCAATATTTGATGACGGAGCCTCAGGAACATCGTAGATACACTTGCCGTGCACGAAACAGATGAATCTAGAAAACTATCGGAGGTTCTGCTGGTTGGCATAGGAAAACCATTTGTGGTATGATCAGGCGTGGCACTCGCAAACTCCAAGATTGTTTGCTACTCTTTTAGAGGCTCGGGCACCACACAACCCGAATAGTTCAATCGACCACCTTATGCAAAACATAGTTAGTGCCTGACATTTGCATATCAGGGCTCTACAAGATAGTAGACCATCATTGAGTCGTCACAGCCAAGTGGCATATAGCATCGTATCGACAAGGCATGACTATTGCAATTATCCATCTTACAGGTCATCTGGTAGAAACAGTAACACGCTGCAAAATGTACAAAACGCTTTGGTACGTGTCGTTATGGTACTGCAAAATCCAACCAAATCCGTCCAGTGCTTGTCGTGGTGTAGTGCCTATCGGTTAATAGGTGAAGTTATATTCGATTAATTTATGGTCTTTTGCGATGTTCTCCCGTGGCTACCATAAGCACGACCATCAACCAGAACAAATTATGTCTGTGCAAGAATTGATTGTTACCTCATTTACGCAAGTCAAATCCTATGCAATTAGCAAAATGTGCAAGCCACGACGAAGGAAATATGGCAGCGAGTACACTACTGCACCAGGCCCAAGTCCACTCGACTACGAGTGAAGGCGTTGGGATTGTCAACCGCAAGTGTCCGAATCGATTTCCGGATCCCATAGTCATGAAATAAATTGCGTTAAAGAGCAACCTTAATGACTGCACAAAATTGGCACACGCCAGTGATACTGTACACGTTCCCCTGTGGTGCATTTAATCCCATTTTCCAATTGGCATGAAGGTACGTCAATTGCTTTCACGATTTAGGAGTATACTGAACCAGTCGCTGGGTTTCATCATGGTCACTGCACCACAAGTTACCCATTTAACTACATCAGGATGGGGGCAGGGCAAAGCAGAGTACAGGAGCGCAGTACCTGCACAGTGGCACCACACGCTGCCATGGGTACGTCAAAGACTGCAAGGTCTGCAGACACCAGCACAGGGCTGCACTGCGCACCGCTCCCGCCAGTCAGGTGCACGGTGCTCAAGTCCAGCGGTGGAGACGTTAGGTTCCGAGACACAGGCACCACAAAGCGCCCATCTGTGGTGCACACTGGGTGGTGCATAGTGGGAGGGTATGTGAGAGTTCGGTGAATCACGAAAGATGCCCCATGTAGCCCGTGGTGATGCAACAAGTTCAGGGAACCAGCACAGCAGGATGCTACTGTGCACCAACATAGAACCTCACAGCAAGAGCCTAATTCATGTAGTGAATTCTGGAACCTCCGTCGAGTCGGCTACGTACCAGCTTCACTGTAGAAGCAGCGGCGTAGAGTGGTGTCGTAGCAGCAGCCACTCTGTGCACAGACGTCCGCGCTCGGGACACTCTGCACAGCGTTGCATGGGAAGTTCCTGCTCTGACCAGAGCACGTGGCGATCTCTAACAGCAGGAGCACAACAGGTGATCGTACAAAAACCCACGTACTTAAATAAGTCATCGTTTGAGCCACGTGTCAAGTATGTGAATGAGGGTTACTTGGTACATGACCAAATCACTCGGGCAATGCACCCAATCTCGGAAGCAGAGCAGGGTTGAGTGTACAGCAAAGATAGGCAAAGACCGTGCTCACTGGCTGTAAAGGTTATAGCAGTGCAGCACAGTTTGTTGCATTGCAGGTCAGTGCCACTCAACTTTTGCCAACGAGGAGCAGCGTCGTGAAGCATGGCCAAATTAACCCTCAAGACCCAGGGGCAGTACCAACCAGCAGTGCATTAGGCAAACGCGTTCCTATGGTGTAACCATTGCAATTACCCATTTGGAGGAAATTGCATCGAAAAGGATTCAAACAGCAATTTGTCCAGTAAAAGCCAAGGGCATGAAACGCACTTGCAGGAAATGCAAAAGCACCAGGAGAGATGATCTAGGTCGATACAAAAAGGCAGCCGTTGACCCAGCAGACCCATTCTATAGCACCAAGTCATAGGTAGTGAAGTCTGTACGTCCGATTAGCAGAGTCAATGATACTCGCCTCCAGCCCTCGCCGATCTTAGGTTCTCAGGGCAGTCAATGGCGAAAGCCCAGACGCGTCCATTTAGTCCCTGGCGCAACTCCACCTGGACCTTCCTCCTGCCGTCCTGGTGAAATCAGCAGCCCTCAAATCGGACTCGGGGCCAGCGCTCCACGAAGGCTCAAACAAATCAGTGGATTTAGTGCATTCTAAATGTTTGGGTGAGGCCAGGTTAACGACAAGCAAGCCTGTAAATAGGAAACCCGTCACCACCTGCCAGCCAAGCTAAGATAGGCAGACCACACGGGGGTTGCATTCCTGGGTCCGAAATCACTTTCCCAGGTTAACCGTTGTTATTGTATAAACGGACGCTGTCCTGCTCTACGCGTGCAATACATTTTCCATATTCACCTTGCCACAAGCCCTCAATTGCTCTTGCCACAAACCACAGCACTTACAAATTAGCACCGTTCACACAGGCATCACGATATCCTGGGCAGATCTCATTAGGCATCAACTACACATTTATTATTTCTTTTAACTTTCATGTCTTGTGCAAGTAACCTCAATTAGTGCACATCTTCCACATACATTTTGCTGTTATACACCATACATGTCCAAGTTCCCCCTGTGTGCAATATTTTTCTTACATGAACGTTGGTCTCTTAGAGGCCAGCTTGGATAGCGATCTTCTGTAGTAATACATAGTGCAGTTTATACTATACGTAGCATCAAACTGCTCCGAATCCCATTTTTGAATTGATCAGTACTGAAAGCTGCATCCATTAGCAGGCGTGAAACAAACTGAAAGCTCGCTTTGCCGTGTCTTGTGATGTAAACAGTTAACCGTTCACACATTGCCTCTATTAAAAGGTGGCCACTTGGTGACATGGACGTTTAGATGGCAAATCCTTTACCGTTATGCACAGGAGGAGAACAATTATGCTAGAGATAAGACTGATGAGACGGAGACTAAAGACAAGAGAAATGCAATGAGGCAAGGACATGAGCAAGAAAATATACTTAGGAATGGTTGGAGAAATGTAACGACATGGCATAATAGCAAAAAGACAAACCAAGGTAAACTGGTATAAAGACAAGGATGGCAAGATCTTGATAGCAAGACAGATGGAATGAGCAATGCACCGATTTTACAGGGATACCGGTCAAAAGAGAGCTGCTGTATAAACTAGAAACAAACGAGCAACCACCGAGGAATGATCGAAATCATAACATCTTTTAGGAAAATAGAAAAGGCAATAAAACACATCTGAAAACAAATTCCAGAGTGGACCGTACGAGCTAAAAGATTAATCTTGGAAACAACTTTAAAAATGCACGAGCCAAACAAGAGGGGAAAATAACACAGTAGACAAAATCCAATTTGATTAAGGCCAGACAACATCGCTGGCGCGTGATAGCTGAACGGTTATGGATTGCAAAAAATCAAATTCGCTACTATTACACCAGCCCCAGCGGGTACTAGTATCGACGCAAGTCACAATGGTCTCCTCGTGTTCACCTCCACGCGCACGTGGCAGGCATCACCAGCAGCGGTGAAGTGGAGCCCAGCACCGTCCCTCACGATGGAGAAGCCGCACGCCCCCTGCAAAGACTCCACATCCACGGCCTCATTCCGCACCGCTGGACACACCAAGAACAAAGTTAGAAAAACCTGCGTTTGGATGGCGTGTACACCACAAGTTAATGTAGGCAGTGTGACTGCAAGGAGAACAAAGCATTGTCAGTGTCAGCTCGAATAGGAAGTCTCCACAGTACCAGGAACGTCTTTAGGACACAGGATCCTCAAGACGCTGCTGGAATCACGGTACTCCCAAAACCTGCACAACGACCTCGTCTAATAGTTGCTAGCAAATAAGGCTGCGTGTCAGATTTCGCGACAAGATCTCCCAAGTCGTCCACGGAGGGAAATGCAGACGATGCGAGTAGAGAACCAGAATCTGACAGGAGTCACCAGGTTCAGTTTACAACGAAAGTCGTCACCTTGCATGAAATGTTCCAATTAAAGGGAGAGCCCATTGCACAGACACGCACAATGTGGCATTGATGAATAAGGGAATCACCCATCTAGTAAAAACACGCAATTATCCTATGGAAGAATAAGATTTGATTCCAATCATCTGCTGCATTAGACGAGTTGAAAAGAACCTTGAAGCCAATACATTACCATGCTTCGAATCCCAGATTCTTAAATGTTCCATTGTTCATGTCAATTACATTTCACAACGCAGAGTGAACCAAAAAACCTAAACAGCGACACTATAGAAGAGAAACTGCAGAGGTAAGAGCACATCGAAAACAAATCAGTTGGGACCAAACAAGTGGCCAGAGAATCTCAGCCCCGAATCAATTTGATAGTATCCTTGAGAAGCTCCATGTAAAGTCATCATACAATGGATCAAGATGGTTAATTATTTCATCACGATTGAAGTGAACGCTCGTGGACTCACTCCGTACAAAGACACGGTAATCGTTGTCAGAGGAGCTGCTCCATCCCACAGAGAAACCCAGAGTGGAGGAGAGGCATTGCTTCAGCAGACCTGGGGGAGGCAGTTCAGAAGTTGGACAGGTCAACGACACCTTATGAAAAAATAAAACAGCCCGTGCCGGTTGCTGGGTGGGCGCACATCAGTCCCTTCACTTGTCCGTGCACACAAGTCTGTAAGGTGCTGCGTTGTTCTAATTTGGCGCAAATTCCAAAAGGTCACGTGCACGACTCGACAGTATGAATCTCAAACCAGAGATAGTCAACCTGCAGCTTCGAAGCCGCAGAAGGAAACATGGCTCTTGATGTTTTGTTCATAGACCCCCCCCCCCCGGATTAGACTCTTGAAAGAGTGGAAAGTTGCCACGGTAGATCCTGATATATGCAAATTATCAACGCGAGTGCACAGTTCACCGTTACTACAATAGAAAGGAACTAGGCCATGACGATTTTGCCACGCGAGTATTACGTATAGGTCGTGTGCGGTCAAATAGCGTACAATTGACTATTTTAAGTAAAGTTGCAAGAGCCGTGCCAATCAGTCACAAGCCACATTTTTCGAAAGCGTTATTATCGTTAAAAGGAACGTGCATGGGAGCGTTAATGTCCCCGAACAACGCCTTTCCAATGCACTGGGGGACTATTAATCATCCCCATGGCGGCCTCGTGCCCAGCAGCAGTGACGTCGCGTCACGTGACTGCTGCAGCGCACAAAGTCACCCCCCCCCCCACCTCGTCCAGGCAGCGCTCTCGTGGGCAACTCATGTCGCCGGTAGCACCTTCCAGTTCACCGAGAGACGCCGCCATTCTAGTTTTGCACACGGCGGAGTCTGTATACACGAGGTGGTATTGAGAGAATGGGCGATGTGGTTGTCACGTGGCTACGGCAGCAGCGCCCCCTTACCACTCGGCTCCCCCAGCGTCCGCGGTCCCAGCGACTGGCGCAGCCTCGCGAGGACGGAGCCCGGGCAGAGGAAGCTGCGGTGGGGGGGGGGGCACGAGAAACGTGACCGCCAAGACGAGAGAACGCAGGGAAAGCAGAGAGGCAAACACCACCCCCCCCCCCCCCAAAATGAAGTGGCCAGTGGCGATTTTAGGGAGCACCTATTCAAGGCCAGCACGGTGCACGATGGAGTTGGCGTGAACAGCGCCACGCAAAGCCACCTTTGGAACCCCTGCCCCCCACAAATGGTGCACGCGAGACATTTCAAAACCACATTTTTATCTCAATGCATTGGATGGACTTTGTATTTATTTACAATAATGTATAATAGTGTATTTATCTTTGCTTTGTTTTACCATTTGTTGTTTCAGTGTATGTAATAGCAGAGATTAGGGATTAATAAAGTACAACCATAACCACAATCATATAAACAGAAATATATCCACCACCACCACTAAAACCCACCACCACCACTAAAACCCACCACCACCACTAAAACCCACCACCACGCTCCTCCGGCCTCCTCACCTGGTCAGGAGCAGTAGAAGAACTCGCAGGTTCGCCATCGTTAAACAAATCGGCTGCGTCGCCTCCCTTCGCCCACGGCACCCCCTTTTATATGGAGAGCTCTCAGCGATCCCGATCCAGATTAGATCAGATCCACCCACGCATTGTCTCATCAGCGAGATTTTAACAGAACATACCCACCCACGCATTGTTTCATCAGCGAGATTTTATCAGAGCGGATCCACTCACTCATTGTCTCATCGGTAGAGGTTTGCTCGATGTCGGCACAAGTGCATGGGTGGGAGCTGCACCGCAATCACGCAGCACGTACGCAGGAGGAGTTAATTGGCTCATTACTGAAACCGAATGAGCCCGCGCGCAGATAAAAGCCACGAGTCGGGACAGTGGCTGCGTTGGCTCTGCTAGCGCCGTGCTAAGTCTCGGTTTTTGTTGTCCTTGCGATGGAGACCACGAGGGCTTTGTTCGCGGTCTTGGGGTTGTTATGTCTTGCCTCTGGTAAGTGGAGTTTGGTTGAAAGATGCATTTTCAATCTTTTTTTGTCGTTCTATGCAACTACCGTGTTGCCTGATAAGAACACCATAACATACCCGTACTAACGATGGGTTTGCTAGTGTGGCGTGGTGGTTGATTCCCTGTTCTATATACCTGAACATCAATTTGCGTCCCGGTAATGTTAGCATCGGCGACAAGTGTCTAGACCTGGGCTTTGCCCTAATTCAGCCCGTACTGATCTGTATGGTCAAACTGACGATAGCAGTGTGTAAGACTTGATCCAATAGTGGATTGCCAAAACGTATTCTTAACCTGTCTTAACGCGTGTATTAAGTTACTGAGGTGCTACTGGGGAATTCGAACCCAAGTATTCGCAGCTCTGTGTGGATGATTGTGACTGCGAGTTTCTGAGACTTTCTACGGCTTCACCGACCACCTGTGTCACTGTTTGGGTAACTCTCGCGTCTCGTCCCGTGCGGCACCGCCAGCTACAGTGGCCACCTCCACCACGGTGAGTGTGGTGTGTGACGAGGCGACGCTCACGCTGACCGTGAGCAGGGACCTGTTCGGCACGGGTCACCTGGCCCAGGCGAGTGACCTGTCCCTGGGAGTGCCAGCCTGCCCCGTCACTGGGAGCGACGCCATTGCTGGGACGGTGACGTTCCTCTACGCACTGGAAAGCTGTGGCAGCAGCCTCCAGGTAACTGGCTGCTAATGCTGCTGTAACATAATCTTCGCAATCCAACTGCTTTTTTTTTTTTTTGGTCGCGTGTAGATGCATAAGAACTATAATTCCGCATTCGAGTCGAGCCAGACTTCTTCAATATCAGCGGGGTGTATTGCTTTGAAGTCCCTTTGGTATTTGTAGATCGGTCATTGCATTATTATGTTAAGGTCTGTTCTGGATGACCAGTCGTACATCAGAGCGTTTTTATTCTCCCATATTCCATCAGGACTCTGCATCTGCCATGGTTTGTGTGGATGTGGTTTTTATGGTGGACATGAGCCAGGTAAATTAGTTAAACCAAGGAACTGCTGCATTGGGACTTTCACCAAGGTGTTTGAGCTTTTTTTTTTTCAATGCCACTCGTATCGCACTGGGTAATAAACCCCACGTCTTCCTCCCGTCTTAGATGAGTGCAGAGCTGCTGTCTTACGAGAACTACCTCTACTACCGCCCCACGTCCAACACGGGCATTATCCGCACAAACTACGTCGCCGTGCCGGTCGTTTGCCGCTATCCCAGGCGAGTTCACCAGCAGTCTCTTGTTGATATTTGCTTCAATTTTGAAGTCCAGCTAAACTGCTTGCAATTCTAACACTGGCTTTAAAAATTTCGTGCCTTTTCTTATTGTTTAGCTTTGCAAGGCCTGAATTGCAATAAAGCCAAAATGACAGCGAGTTAATCCACGCATGGAAAGTTTTCCTGTACTGTCTGTCGTGGAGGTTTTTGGTGCCAACTTTACTGATGGGTTCACATCAAGCGCCTGTGTTATGGCCTGCCTCAAACATCCTGCCTTACAAGTGTCCACGTCTGAAGTGGTGCATGCATTGCATACTGTGTGAACCACGGTCCTCTGAATTGTACTCCATTGGATAGCATTCATTGCACCAAGTCTCTTACTTACTCTTATTTGGTCCTCGTCGGTTGTAAGTCTTGCACTTTGCGATGTTAAATATACTCTGAAAATATGGTTCTGTATATATTTGCTTGTCTATTATTTGCAAGATGTTAACGGCATTGCAATAATAATCTGGTCACAATTTGTGCTGTTGAGAATCGCCCGCCTCTGCTCGTTGTAGAGAATGTGTGCCTGATCTCCGCCTCGCTGCAGGAAGGGGAACGTGTCCAGCAATGCTATCAAACCCACATGGATCCCCTTCAGCAGCGCCAAGGTTATGCAGCAGCAGCTGAGCTTCACGCTGAGGCTCATGACTGGTCAGTGGTGTGAGGACATTGATTGCCTATTATGCACATGGCTGCTACCAGGATGGCAGTTTAGACTAAACCATTCAAGATGTTTGCTTGGTATTTAAGAATAGGCCAGATGTATAACCGAGGTCCTTAAACTTTATCTCATGTTTAAGAATAGGTTTTCCCCATGTTTCTGACAACAAAACAGGTGTAAAGATGTTAAAACGCCAAATTGAAGCCTTTTACAAGCAATCATGTCTGCATGATTCCTTCTGACCACAAATTTTGTGGTTAATGCAGACACATCATTCCTTGCAAAAGGTTTCAGTTTGGTGTTTCAACATCTTAACACCTGTTGCCAAAAAAAGGAAACCTATTCTCATATTTTGGTACTGGCAAAAAGGTCCCATGATTTTTCTGGGATTCTTCCACAAGCAATGGCGTGAGCAAGCACTTTCCGAGCTGCGCTTTGAGTCTGCACTCGGCCTTGGTAATTGTGTTTTTGATGTTGTCTAATTGTTTGTTTTTATGAAGACGACTGGAGTGTGGCGCGACCTTCCACCGTATACCAGCTGGGCCAGACTCTGAATGTCGAGGCGAGCGTGCAGACGGTGAACCACGTTCCACTCAGGATCTTCGTGGTCAGCTGCTTTGCAACCCCGGTTCCAGACAGGAACTCTCCCCTCAGCTACCAAATAATTTCTAACTCTGGGTGAGATTTCTATCTCTCCTAATCCTGTCTGAATGTTTATGCTCCTTGTCGTAAAGGTGGCATTCCACTGCTTGAGTATATAACAGAGCCTGACCTTGGAATGCCGCTAAATCTTGCTCTGATGGTTAAACCTGCCCAGGTGCATGGTGAATGCTTTTTGTCATGTGGTGTCGGTCAACACACTACTGATGAGAGATGTGGTCAATGTATGCCATTGGTGACTGCTTTGGTTTGTTTGGGTGGGAGGAGCCCCTTGCCCCTTAAGAAGTGGGCTTGGCGCACCCTCAGTGCATCATTATACAGTAGAAGAGGCGTACGACATCTCCGAGCGCTGGCTTTCTGCTAGCCTGCCCTATGTAAAGCCACATGTCGTACGTCTACGGTGTCTGTGCAGGTGTCTGGTGGATGGCAAAGTCTCGTATGATGCTCACCTTACTTCTGGCTTCCTGCTCCGGCAAAGTGACAACGTCCTTCGCTTCTTCATAGATTCCTTCCGCTTCCTTGCGACGTTGACCAACAATGGCGATCAGGTGATCTACTGTCATGCATGCTTCTACAGACACCACCTTTAGCCACGTAGTAGGCAGTGTGGTTGAGTGAGAACCCATCTTCCTCTTCTCTGTCCAGGTTTTTGTCTTCTGCCAGCTGAAGGTTGCAGATGTTGCAACATCTCCAACGACTGTCAATAAAGCTTGCACCTACAGCCCCTCGGCTGCATACAGGTTGGTCTTCTTCCTTGCATTGCCCAGAAATTTGTGTCTTCCATCCAATAGCTTAATCCATGCCTTGCATGTGTGCTTAACTAAAATCCCTGAGACCAAACTTCGGTTTTTACCTGCAATTGGTATTACAATTATTGTGCAGTCCCACGGGACTGATCTTAAGCTGTAGTCAGGTGGTTATTGGTCGAAGCCTGCATACGACGTCTGAAATTGCTTTGAGCTCCTTTTGAAAAATCTCTGCCTGTTAGCCACAGTTCAAATCTCACTCGTGGCTAATGTCAGGAGCATCAACTGAGCCTCGCCTTCGTAGATTTTTCTCAAGCTGATCACGAGGGCTGGCCACAGGCTACCCCTTGATGCTACAAATACTTGCAATACTTTTCTTTGAAGGCTCTGACTATACAGGTCGGGTGATGTCATACAGTTAAACAAAACTACGCCCAGAGTTGTATTCCAGGCCACTGCTCCCATCGAGTGCGGTTTTCTCGCCATCAGTCTGAGTCGAGTGGTGCTGGCCAAATGGTACACCACTGTACGTTGCTTGCCCTAAACGTTTGCTCAATCGGCACTTTCCTTAAATGTGAACGGATACGCGTGAGCATTGCCTGTGCAACTACAGACGACATTTGCGTGCAAATGCAGGTGGGTCTCTGCTGATGGCTCGGACTCGGTGTGCAGCTGCTGCGAATCCACGTGCCCCAGTGGAAGAAGGCGCAGGGATGTGGCAGCAGTGACTGGTGAGTACAGCCGTCGTAATCGGCCATTTAGTCATGTACAGAAGACCCTTGAATATCAAGGGTGTTACGTTCTAGGAAATTGTCAGAAAATCCAAACTGCGACATTAACCATGTAAGCCTTACCTAAATAATGGTGTTGGGTATGTGGCAATCAAAAATGGAGGCATCACCATTGAAATAAATACTGTCATATGGCAAGTAAACTAAATAGCCACTGTATCCTTGTAGACGCGATCTTTGCTGTAGTCTGCTCGGGTTTCCGAGTCCACACGCTCGTGGTGAATCATTACCTGCTGCGCTGCTGGTCCTCTGAGTAGCAGCTGGCATGCACAACTACCCTTGGTGGCCCCTGGGCTTCAGGAGGGTTCCTGCCGCGGTCAGCTGCTCGTCACAGCTCATCGCTCAATTCTCAAACTTCTAACATGTATTTGACCACCACCTTAGTTCCTCGCAACTCTAACTTGGTGCAATACAACTTATGGTAGTCTGCAACTCAAAACATCACGATGAATGTAAAATTAAACTTTCAGCGATACTGTCAAAGCCGAACTCGGCACTTGGCAACACATTCGCCCGTCTTCTGCAAGACTCTCAATCCTTGGTTGATTTTGCGGGCCATACACGGGATCTTGCCGTTGCCAGACTGATTTGCTAGTTTCGCTTTTGAATTGTATCCGAAATTCTCCCACCTCGGCTCGTCTTCTCACAGACTGGAATTCCTTAGATTTTCGGCCAGCCATTGTGACCGTTCGGTGTGTCTTCGATTTTTTTAAAATAATTTCCTAAATCACAAAGGCCTGGCATCCCCCCCCCCCCCCCCCATTCCTCCAGCTATCTGTGGAAACGTATGCTTTAAATTACCCCAAAGTAATTCTAGTTTCACAAATTTCAGCAGCAATTAGTCTGTGGGGGAGGCAGGGGGGGGGGGGTGACTTGCCATTTCTGTGCCACAGCGCTACATCCCCATTAAATCATGATGTAGGCAGACTCGCTTCTTTGGGACAATGTATATGCACTAATGCATTTAATGATACCTGGTAATATGGGCTACAAAAATCAAGCTCTTGAGCCTAGGCATTCGCCACATTCCAAATGTGGTCCTCTCACTCAGGACCGTCGTATGCGGTGGAAGATGTGATGCTGGGCCCCATCGTGATTGCCAAGCCCTTCTCAAATGGTGCTGAGCCAAGCAGCCCTGCAAAACGGCAGCAGCCACGGGTTTCTACATCTGCAACCGAAGGTAAAGCTGCCAGATTCTTTCTTGGCGCATTTTGTCCCGTCTCGGGGTAAAATCTATTATTTTTCGTACTTTGATACTGGCAAAACAGTCCCATGATGTATCCGCTCACCCAGGGATAAAAATGCTCCGATGCATGAATTATCTATGTACTGTTCACCGTTTGACGGTTTCTGGTTTTACTCGGACTAGGCCATAAAGAAGGTTGTCTCTGGTGCAGACCAATCCGTTTCATAAACGATATCTATATAAAAGGCGCATGTTCACTAAAAGTACGTGTGGTTAATACAGACTTGATTCCTTGTGAAAGGAATATATCAACACCTGTTTTATTGCCAGAAAGGAGAACCTCTTTTCGCCACAGCTGATTAAATTAAGGCTAAACCAGGACGTCCGCCACAGCTGATTAAATTAAGGCTAAACCAGGACGTCCATGAGTCAATGACTCTGGTTGACCTCTTAGATTAGTAGTCTGTTATAATTGATCTCTATACGGAACTTTATGGAATTTGGAAGGTCTGGTTTCTTCCTCCTTTTGAAAAGGCTATGACATCCAAATACCACCCCCTTCCCCAAAAACTAGTTGAAAAGGTACAAAACACGGATATTGTAGCAGTGCCCTAAAGCTATGCCCAACAGATATTGCCATGATCCTCCTTAAATGTACTTTGGTCGTCAGATGTAAATATGTTTTAAGATGGCAAGCTGTTTTAACAGACATAATAATATTTGATTGTTTAATAACATAAGATGTGTGACATGCTGATCTAAGCCCATCCACCAGTGTTAAATGGCAAACCTTGGTGAGTGACGTGACATTTTTTAACAGTACACCTTGACCAAATACTTGGATGGGTCAAATGCCCCACAACCTCTGGCATGTGGAAACCCTAGCTTAACAGCTCCGCAGTTGCCCACCAGCCCTTTCTCTCAATTGGTGTTTCACAGGTGCTGCCCCCGTCCTTGGTCTGGGAGTGGCTGCGCTGGTGATGGCTGTCGCGGCAAGCGCCACGGTGGCTTTGTTTGTTTCGAAGAGGCGTCGCGTGACTCCTTCAAAGGAATTGGAAACGAGCTTCTGATCTTCCTTTGCTTAACCTATGATAATAAAACTCTGGTGCATTATTTTTCTGGCCTTGTGGGGTCTTTGCTTGGTGTTGCGAGCAGTTCGTGTAACTACATCATACCCCAGTTCATGAGGGTGAGTATGGAAACGATTAGGTGGTCTCCAATTCATGCTTGCCAGGACTAGTGGAATGTACCTAATATAGGCAAATATTTTTGACCTACCCAATTGTCCTAACTGGCAGGAATTATTTGGCATGTACAATGGAGCAGTTCAACAATGTCATGAAAAAAATGCATTCCTATGCCACTTTAATCTGCCATAATGGCCCCAGAAATTCACAACCGTGGCAGTAATTGGGCATTGTTAGTTCATTACAAAGACGGGCAATGTGTAAGATGCAAAAATAGTAGTATTTAATTCTAGATTTAAAGCTTTCGTGACTGCTAGGATCCATACTCTTTGGTTCTATTGGGTAAAGTCACGTAGGTGAAAATAAAATAACAAAACATCACGACGTTTCGGCCACAACACAAGCGGCCTTCATCAGGTGAAGGGACGAGACTGTCTGGAGGACAGCGCTGGAGTGAGAGAAGCCACGCTTAGATCACGACCTTTAAGCTGTGAGATGAAAACAAAGCACCTTGACAAAGGAATTGGCATAGAATTTAGCATTGAAATAGCTGAGTGATTAGCTTATAACTGGTCACAGAAATAGCTATGTTAAAGTCAGAACATATACATTCACCGAGGCACCTAGTACTAATCAAACAGAATAAATTAGCGAAACACAACCACGCTCAGACAGCGGACCTTTACACTGTGTGAGCATCAAGGTCTTCTGACGAAGAAATTAACATAAAAATTAGCGTTTGATTGGCCGATTTTAGAAAAGAGGTGGTGTACGTGCCGGTGGACTTGCCGTTTGGCGCGGGGGGGGGGGGGGGGGGGGGGGAGTTTACCTATTGATGGTGTGAAAAGGGAATTTATAAGAGCTGCGAAAGTTTGGGGTACCACTACTTGAAAAATATACTGTACCATTGAAATTAGTTTAATGTTTACTTCGATTTAGAACATCTTTCCAATGGTTGCTTAATTTGAAACCATCTTCTTGGTTGAAATTGTGTCTGTTTGTAGATCTGAATTGTTTCATGAACAAATCTCTGATAAAAGCCCGTGGGTTTGCAAAGAACCTTGGTATCGAGGAAAATTATATCGTGATCCCCCACAGCGGTGTAACAGTGATCAGCCACGGCAGCAGAAACAGAACATCTTAGATGTTCTGGTTTTTAGATGTTCTGTTTGAGAGGAGATCTGATGGCTCATTGGGGTATTCTGTCTACAGGATACCCACCCACACAGATTCCTACTTGAAACCTGATTCCCACCACCACCCAGCCCAAAAGAATTCTCATCAAAACTTCATACCATAGGGCTCATTGCATTTCGGACCAACACCACCTGACTAGTGAATTAAAACATGTACACCTGGCCCTCAAAAGGAATGGTTACTCTGACCGTACCATCCGCCAAAATGTTTCTCCCTCCATACAGAAACAACCACTTGATATTCCGGTCAAAACCATCACTTCCATATATAGCAGGCGTTACTAAAAAGATTTCCAAAATTCTAAACAAACACAAGATCCAGGTCCGGTTAAATACAGTACACAATTCGTGATCTCATCCGTGAAGGATGTCATTCCTGACTTACAGTACCCCGGGGTTTACAAATTGAGTTGTACCTGACGTGATTGCTATATCGGGGAGACGAAACGACATGTCTCTGACCGAATTCGACAAACACGGCAAAACGAATTCTTCTGCAGCATATTTTTTTCAAGTAGTGGTACCCCAAACTTTCGCAGCTCTTATAAATTCCCTTTTCACACCATCAATAGGTAAACTCCCCCCCCCCCCCCCCCCCCCCCGCGCCAAACGGCAAGTCCACCGGCACGTACACCACCTCTTTCCTAAAATCGGCCGATCAAATGCTAATTATTTATGCTAATTTCTTTGTCAGAACACCTTGTTTGCTCACAGTTTAAAGGTCCGCTGTCTGAGCGTGGTTGTGTTTCACTAATTTCTCCTGTTTGATTAGTACTAGGTGCCTCGGTGAATGTATATGCTCTGACTTTAACGTAGCTATTTCTGTGACCAGTTACAAGCTAATCACTCAGCTATTTCAATGCTAAATTCTATGCTAATTCCTTTGTCAAGGGGTACCTCTGCGGATGTGTATACTTTAACTTTGCTATTTCAATGAGCCATTTCAATGCTAAATTATATGCTAATTCCTTTGTAAAGGCGCTTTGTTTTCATCTCACACAGCTTAAAGGTCGTGATCTAAGCGTTGCTTCTCTCACTCCAGTGCTGTCCTCCAGACAGTCTCGTCCCTTCACCTGATGAAGGCCGCTTGTGTTGTGGCTGAAACTTCGTGATTTTTTGTTATTTTATTTTCACCTACGTGACTTTACCCAATAGAACCAAAGAGTATAGTAGTATTTATTAGTGTACGTAAGCTGACAGTCGGAATTTTACATGTGGAAATTTGTTTCCAGAGTGCCAAGAGCCTTAAACCAAAATATGTATTCATCCCAGAGAAATCTGAGCTCTGAAGCTCTGTCCATTGGATGCATGTCAAAGTTTCAACAACCTACAATTACACTATACAAAGTATGCACGTTTAAATGGCATAAATACACCAATTCCCATGCTTGGAAGTTGGTCGAATCCCTTGCTAAAATGTAACTGCTTACATGGGTAAGATTAAAAGTTACAAATCCCATTGCTGCAAGTGGATCTAGCACTGACTTAGGTTCTGTTTTTAACGTCTAATTTACAACGTCCAGGTTCCAACACGGTGCTGCAAAGTCTTTGTTACATTTTTATGGATGGTTAGATGCAGTGATTGTTACCATGGTGCATTCGCCCTCTGGGTTTGCAAGATACCCCTTTCTGGGTGTGAAACATGCCAGTTTATTTTGAGGACGTAAGTTTCCAAACGAATTATTCACAGGCACGTAAGTACGACTACTTTAAAAATAGGGTTTTCCCCTTTATTGGCAACAAAACTGAAGCGTATTTACAAGGATTCATGACTGCATTAACCACAATACCTGCAGTCAAAATTCAAACAAAAAACATACTATGATAATATATGCCTTGTCCTTGAAACTGATTGGTCCACACCAAGGGACGGTTTCCTTTTGAGCCTCGACCCAATTGTTGCTCGACCAGGTGACCCCACAAGGCGTACAACTACTTTGTTTAATTAAATTATACATGTTTTAATGAGTGAGAACCACAGGGGTGCAAGGCTGCAGTAAAGGTTAAGAACCACTGGTTAAATTTGGATTTAAAGCTTTCGTGACCGCAGGATTCATACTTGGTTCTTTCGTTGAAGTCACGTAGAAGGGAAATAATAAAAATATAAAACAATAATATTTGTATTATGTTATTGTTTCCCTTCTACGTGACTTTACCGAAAGAACCAAGAATACGAACCAACTGGTTAGGTGACTGTCATTAGGTTTCTTGATGACGATGGGGTGATTTTATTCGTGATGTGCAGATTTACCAATGAGTATATTGTAGCTGAATGAGGCCAAATATTTATCTTGCATCAAGTCATTGTCTTTAGTTTTTAACCAAACGAGGGCCTGATATAGCTCCACTCTCGTAACTGAGTGTCATGTCCCAGAGAACAGTCCCAACGCAACTGGACCATGTACAGGGGGGCTGCTGCCTGAACCACGTGAGGATACCACGTCGGTGGGGCAGGGGGGGAGATGGACATTTTAAATGTAGGGGATGACGGCGGGAGGGGAAATAAGTCAAACCGAATGTGGGAGGCTGAGGGCGGAGAAGGAAGAGTGGAAGGGGGGTGGGCAAAAAAGGCCCCTAAAATCAAAACATGTGGCTGATGGGCATACAGTATTATACTATCCTTCCACCATTCGGTGTTGTGCTCCTGCTTTATTACCGAGGGGCTAGATCCCTCCTTTTCGGTCCCCATCTCCTGGCTCCCCCAATCCGGCCAGCTCGTATCGGGTTCTGTATAAGAGGCGACCACCTGGACTAGAACCTCTCCTTTTCCTTACGCTTAGAACTCACACTTTATATTTATAGGTGGCGTTGTGTCGCCACTTTGTAAGGGTTTAGCCAGAGATCAATCGATTACATTTTTGGTCCGCGTTTTTGGCAACTGAGAAAACTGAAGACGTTTTCTGGCGTTGCTTGCCACTAAGAGAAGCAGTTTGGGTCGATTCCATTTGGTAATCGGCTAGCGCATGGAGCAGTAACCTGAACATAGTCGAGCCAGCTTTGTGCGATTTGACCGGGTCAGGGATTTTTCGTCGTCTCCTATGGGTGGGGGCTTGAAGGCGTTTAGGCAGTGCATGGTGGCAGCGGTGTGCAAGTGGTTCAAAATTTATTTTGTGGTGCTATTTGCTGGAAGAGCGTTTAAAGTAGATTGCACGTTGGTAGTGCTGAAAGAAAGCAAGGTGAATTTCGTTTTCCTAGAAGGTGCAAGGATGAGTTGTCGAGTGGCATGAAGCCAGATATTGATCGGTGAGAAGCTTGCAGTGTTTTTTAATCGGAAGAACTTTGATTTCTTGGTGGAGATGATTAATGGGCGCCATGAAGTGGCATCCTCTGGCTAGGTAAAGTGCTTGGTTTGGGGTGATTTGGAGCTTTTGGTAACCTGCAGAGGAAAGGTTTGGGCACCAAATGGGACTGGCATAATTTATGGTAGGTTAGGATTAAAGTTTCCTTTTGTTGACCCCAAGATGTGCTGGCTATAGCTCGTAAGATGTTATTTCGTTTGTTAACTTTTGCATGGACGTTTTTGCCTTGTTGAGCGAAGCTGAACATGGTGTCAAAGGTTACACCTAGAATTTGGGGAGTTTTTAATAGTGGAAGACGTTGGTTTATTATGACGTTGGGATGTAAGTTGGCTTGATGAGGATCAAGGGTGAAAAAGTTGTTGATTTGGATGTTGAGAGTTGAAGTGACCTATTGGCTAGGAAAGTGCCGAGCCGTTTTAGATAGGAGTTGATGGAATTTACCGTTTTGGGTATATTTTGATTAGAAGTGTAAACTGTGATGTCGCTAGCATAGATGACTACTTGTACTCCTTTTGGAGGAGTTGGTAAATCGTGGAGGTAGGTGGTGAACAGCGCTTGGGATATTATGGAACCTTGTGGTACTCCTGCATGAATGTTTCGTGATGAGGATTAAATATCACGCAATCGAGTGCATGATTGGTGGCCCCTTAGGTAATTTGCAAGCCAGCAAGCAAGGCCTGATGGTGGCGTAGAACCCTAGATGATGTTGATGAGCGTGAGGTGGTTAACGGTGTCGAAACCTTTGGGAGGTCAAGGGAAGCGACGATAGTGCGGGATGGTGTCTTTTTCTTATTGAAGCCGTGTGCAATTTGAGTGGTTAGTTTGAGAAGAGCTGTTGTTGTTGAGTGTGCAGGGAGAAAGCCATGTTGATGAGATGAAGGAGGCAAGTTGGTGGTGGTGATGATTGGGAGGATGAGGGCCTCTAAAATCTTGATTGATGGGCAAAGTAGGGAAATCGGCCTGTAGGATGTTACTTGATTTTGGTCTTTGCCGGGTTTTGGAAGTGGGATGATTGTCTATTATTTCTAGATGGCCGGAATGAGGTTGCACTGGAGTGAGGTGTTAATGGTGGAGGCGAGAAATTTTATGCCAAGGAGCCCGAGGTGTTTGCGGTGGGGCATAGCTATGCCATCGGGGCCAATTGCCGAATAATAATTGGCATTTTTGATAGCTAGTTTCACCTCTTCAAATCTAAATTGGTGGGCGTCGTTTAGAGGGGTTTCCTTGATTTGACGGATTTTTTGACGGGTGGATTTATTGGAAGAGGGTGGGACGACTGATGAGAAAACTTTGTTGAAGTGATGGGAGATGTTATTGTTGTTTGACGAATTTGTTGTTGAAATTGGTGGCGGTTTGGAGTGTCCGTCTAAGGCTTTGACGGTCTTCCAAAGTTTTGATGAGTTTTGGCGGTGGTCAAAATTCTATATTTGAAGCTTTCGTAACTGCAAGGATTCACGTAGGTAAAAAGTAAATAAAAGAAAAGAAAAAAATATATCACGACGTTTCGGAGGCAACACAAGCATCATTCATGCCCTTTACCGGGAGGAATTTCACTTATCTGTTAGAGTTTTTAACAGACGAGACAAGAAGTCACAGCTCATCGAGACGCTTACCTTACTCAAGAGATACCGCGATAACAAGGTAATACCAATCGCTTTCACACTCACATCTGCTGCTGTATCTTCACCGAACTCTAAACGGATTTTGTTTAAAGCTAGCCTCTCACTAATCTCAGAGAGAATAAGATTACTCCGATTTGAACTCGACAGTTTAGACAAGATTCTCGTACAATCACATTTAATGTTAATGATTGGAACCATCAGAATCAGAAAGGGTTTTATTCGCCATGAAAGTTCACACCGACACAGAATTTACTTTGGCAGGATGGTGCATACATTCAACATATAGGAATCTAAAATCTTAAATACGTTTTAAACAAGTCTTACCGTAATAATAAGGGTTAAAAGTCTAACACCAAGGGGCTGAAGTTCATAAAATTGAATAAATATCGAATATAAATAGCTTTAAGATATAATATAAAAATAAATACAAATAGGTTAAGATAGTTAATATCGGCAAGGTGTCATTATGTAGATAAAATGTTAAAATCAGTGTAAGCACTTGGCCTTGTTTAACTGGCCAGCAGCAGATGGGAAGAAACTGTTTTTATGGCGTGAGGTTTTGGTCCTGATGGACCGAAGCCTTCTGCCGGAGGGGAGTAGCTGAAACAGAGAGTGTCCAGGGTGGGAGGAATCGGCCATAATCTTCCTCGCTCGCCTCATGGTCCTTGTCGTGTGCAGGTCCTCGAGGGTTGGTAGATTGCAGGCAATTACCTTCTCAGCAGTGTGAATAATACGCTGCAGTCTGCTCTTGTCCTTGGCAATGGCAGCAGCGTATCAGACGGTTATGGAGGAGGTGAGGATGGATTCAATGATCGCTGTATAGAATTGCACCATCATTGCCTTTGGCAGGTTGAATTTCTTCAGCTGCCGTAGAAATTACATCCTCTGTTGAGCTCTCTTGGTGAGCGAGCTGATGTTCAGTTCCCACTTGAGGTCGCGGGAGAGAATAGTGCCCAGGAAGCGGAAGGACTCTACAATTTTGACTGGGGAGTCTAACAGCGTGATGGGGGTTAGTGGGGCTGTATTCTTCCTGAAGTCCACAACCATCTCAACTGTCTTTAGAGCATTTAGCTCTAAGTTGTTCTGGCTACACCAGGCCACCAGGTTGTCAGCTTCCCACCTATAGTCAGACTCATCCCCACCAGAGATCAGCCCAATGAGGGTGGTGTCGTCCGCAAACTTCAAGAGTTTGACGGACAGATGATTGGAGGTGCAGCTGTTGGTATAGGATGCTGGGGTATAGGATGCTGGGGCGTCCAGATGCTGTAGGGTGAAGTGGAGGGCCATGTTAACTGCGTTGTTCACAGACCTGTTGGCTCTGTAGGCAAACTGAAGGGGGTCCAGGAGAGGGTCTGTGATGGCTTTGAGGTGTGCCAGGACCAGGCACTCAAAAGACTTCATTACCACAGTTGTAAGGGCGACCGGTCTGTAATAATTTAGTCCTGTTGGCCTTTGCTTTTTGAGCACAGGGATGATGGTGGAGGACTTGAGACAGGCTGGTACATGGCATGTCTCCAGGGAGGTGTTATAGATGTTGGTGAACACCGGAGACAGCTGGTCAGCACAGTGCCTGAGGGTGGCTGGAGAGACAGTCCGGCCCGGCTGCTTTGCGTGGATTCTGCCTCTTGAAAAGTCTATTAACTTCTCCCTCCTGAAAGGAGAGAGTCGTCTCTGTAGTATGGGTGGGGGATGGGGCCTCTTGGGTGGGAAGGGGTGGTTCAGGACAGTTCAATTGTCTTTCAAATCTACAGTAGAACTCGTTCAGGTCATTGGCTAGGTGGGAGTCGTTAGTGGTGTGGGGGGCTCTGGGTTTGTAGTTGGTGATCTGCCTGAGCGCTCTCCAGACAGAAGCAGCGTCGTTAGTAGAGAACTGGTGTTTTAGTCTCTCTGAGTACAGTCGTTTAGCCTCTCTCACCGCTTTGCTAAACCTGTTCTTCGACTCCTTGAATCTGTCTCTATCTCCACTCCTAAACGCTTCCTCCTTCTCCAACCTCAACATTCTGAGCTTTGCTGAGAACCAAGGCTTATTGTTGTTAAAGTTCACCCTGGTACGTGTTGGGATACAGCAGTCCTCACAGAAGCTGATGTAGGACGTCACAGCATCTGTGAGTTCATCCAGACTAATGGTAGCAGTCGTGAATATATCCCAGTCAGTACAGTCTAAGCACGCCCGCAAATCTTCCACAGCCTCACTGGTCCACTGTTTAGATGTCCTCACAGCAGGTTTACAGGGTTTTAGTTTCTGCCTGTATGCAGGAATCAGGTGGACCATGGCATGGTCAGAGTGTTCTAGTGCTGCTCGGGGGATGGCGTGGTACGCTCTACTGACTGTAGTGTAGCAGTGATCCAGAGTGTTCCCTTCTCTGGTTGGGCATTTAATGAATTGTATGTATTTGGGGAGTTTGTGGCTGAGATTACCTTTGTTAAAGTCGCCAAGTACGATAACCAACGAATCTGGATTCGCTCGCTCCACACTCAGAATCTGATCGGCGAGCATGTGTTGGGCCTCTTTAACCTGAGGACAAGGCGGCAAATAAACTCCGACCAAAATGAGTGACGCGAACTCGCGAGGCGAGTAAAACGGTTTACAAGTTATAAAAATTGATTCAAGGAGTGGAGAACAATGTTGCAGAATCACTGTGACATCTATACACCAGCCACTGTTAATGTAAAAACAAATACCACCGCCTGTCGTCTTTCCGGAGAGTGCTATGTCACGATCCGATCTTACAAGATGGAATCCTACTAGTTGTAGTGAAGTGTCCGGAATCAAATCACACAGCTATGTCTCCGTGAAACACAAAAGAGAAGATGAAAGAAAGTCTTTCTTTTTTTACCATCAGTAGCTGAAGTTCATCCATTTTGTTGTACAGTGAACGTACGTTGGAGAGGAAAAAGCTCGGAAGCACTGTTCGGATCCCACGTCTGCGTAGCCGTACTAGAGCCCCCGACCGTTTATCCCTTGGGCGGCGTTTCGCTGCTTGCTCAAAGCCTAGCGCGGCATTGACTAGAAAGCCTACTAATTCTGCCGCTGGAAGCAGAAAAGTAGGAATAAAATCCACAGGAGTTGTTTCCCTGATATTTAAAAGTTCGTCTCTTGTTAGAGAACTCCGAAAATCTTGGCAAAACACTGAATTGACAGACAAAACAAGACAAAACAGGGAGCACCGACCGGCTGAGGCTACCATGATCGGCGCATTCTTCGCACCACCACCGGTGTGCTGAACAGCAGGACTCTCTCACCAGCACTGGTGTGTTGAACAGTAGGCTTCTCTCACCAGCACGGGTGTGATGAACAGTAGGCCCCTCTCACCAACACGGGTGTGATGAACAGCAGGCCCCTCTCACCAACACGGGTGTGATGAACAGCAGGCCCCTCTCACCAACACGGGTGTGTTGAAGAGCAGGCCCCTCTCACCAGCACGGGTGTGCTGAACAGCAGGCCCCTCTCACCAACACGGGTGTGTTGAACAGCAGGCCCCTCTCACCAACACGGGTGTGATGAACAGCAGGTCCCTCTCACTAACACGGGTGTGATGAACAGCAAGCCCCTCTCACCAGCACGGGTGTGATGAACAGTAGGCCTCTATCACTAGCACGGGTGTGCTGAACAGCAGGCCCCTCTCACCAACATGGGTGTGTCGAACAGCAGGCCTTTCTCACCAACACGGGTGTGATAAACAGCAGGCCTTTCTCACCATCACGGGTGTGATGAACAGCAGGCCCCTCTCACCAGCACGGGTGTGTTGAACAGCAGGCCCCTCTCACCAGCACGAGTGTGCTGAACAGCAGGCCCCTCTTACCAGCACGGGTGTGCTGAACAGCAGGCCCCTCTCACCAGCACGGGTGTGCTGAACAGTAGGCCCCTCAACACGGGTGTGCTGAACAGGAGGCCTCTCTCACCAGCACGGGTGTGCTGAGCAGCAGGCCCCTCTCACCAGCACGGGTGTGCTGAACAGCAGGCCCCTCAACAGCAGGCCCTCTCACCAGCACGGGTGTGCTGAACAGCAGGCCCCTCAACACGGGTGTGCAGAACAGCAGGCCTCTCTAACCAGCACGGGTGTGCTGAACAGCAGGCCCCTCAACAGTAGGCCTCTCTCACCAACACGGATGTGATGAACAGCAGGCCCCTCTCACCCAGCACACCCAGCACGGGTGTGCTGGATGATACTTTCGTAATTTGGCCACATGGCCTCCCAGCATTGAACCATTTCCTAGACCACATCAATTCCAGACACCCATTCATCAAATTCACCATGGAAGTGGAGAAAGATGGCAAGTTGCCATTCTTGGATGTTCTTTTTGAGAGGAGGCCTGATGGCTCTTTGGGACATTCTGTTTACAGGAAGGTCACCCACACAGATTCCTACTTGAAACCTGATTCCCACCACCACCCGGCTCAAAATAATTATCTCATCAAAACACTATACCATAGGACTCATTGCATATCTGACCAACACCACCTGGCCAGTGAATTAAAACATGTACATCTGACCCTCAAGATGAACGGATACTCAGACCATACTATCCGCCAAGCTGTTTCTCCCACCATACAGAAACAACCACTTGAAACTCCAATCAAAATCATCACGCTGCAATACATAGCAAAAGTGTTTCGTTGGCTTATTAGCGTTGAGGCTTCTTTAGGGAGGCAGGGAAGGTGTTGCTTGTAGCAACCCGCCGGGATGGTATGCTTGATGGTAGTTGCGATGATGTTTCTGAAAATGTTTCAGAGTTATGTGCGGATGTGTAGCTATGGTCGATATTTTGGGCGATTAATGCTTCTGATTTCTGATGTAATTAATGGCCAGTTGGCTTTTTAAAAGTTGTAATACAAGCGGTTTTTAATAGTTTGTAAAGGCTTGGTGGCATTGAGGATCAACACAATAGGTAGGTGGTTGGATCCTAGGGCCGTAAAGACTTGCCAGTCGATTGATAAAAGGTTTCCTAACGCAATTGAGATATCTGGTGAGGATGAATGGCCAGATGAAGGAATTATGGTTTGGTTCTTTTCATTGAGTACCCCAAAGAGGGAGCCGTTCAAGATATCGGCAATGAGGTCGCCACGTGTATCTGAATGGGGAGAATGCCAAAGTTTGTTGTGGGCGTTGAAATTTCCAATAACAATTGAGTCGTTGTTTGGTAAAAGTTGATTTATATTGAACTTATAGTTGTGAGGGCAAGAACCGGTCGGTGGAATGTAGACATTGATTATAGTGAATGGGCCTAGATGGGATTTGATATGGACGCTTAAGACTTCTGTGGTGATATCAGAAGGAGGCATTGGGATTTTAATTTCTTAAAATTGAATGCAGTTATGGATGAGGAAAGCTAGACCGCCACCAGCTGTTTGTCAGTCTCGACCGAGGAAAGTGAAATTTTCATTTTGTTTCTTGGATGGCGGCTTATATTAATGGAATTTTGTTGTCGGAAGGTTCTAAGTTCAAGAGATTTGTTGTTGATGCCGTTAATGTTTAGTTAATGGATTTTTAGGTCGTTTAAGTTGTGGACGTTTTGTTGTGGTTGAGGTGGTGGTGCGAGTGTGGTTGTGCAAGGTGACGTTGTTGAAGTGGATGATGTACAACATTTGCAGAACCAGCTGGAATTTGAACTGGCGATGCGGGGAAAAGTAGTGCAGCGTTTGTGGTACCAAGCTTTACAACCGTTGCATTGTATAGAATTTGCATTGACGTTTTTTGCCGCAGCCACCACAAGGGAAAACGGGCCTGGATTCAATTCGACAACCTCAGCAATAATGAGAAGCCAGCTCGAGTATGCTGGGAGGCCTGGGCTGGCTGGCGATAAAACAAGAAAGTGCGAGGTGTGATGTTTCCATTTGCAAGTGCTTTCCTAGTACTTTTTCTCTCCACTTCGAACAAGCGGCAACACTGGAGAGACTGCATGTGATTGGAGTGTTCTTTGCCACTTTTTATTAACGGGGGAGGGGGGGGGGGGGTGCGTGATCTTTCCAGTTGCCCAATGTAGTATTTCGTGCTATGATGTGAAAGTCTGGAGCAGGGAATGTTGAGGTCTCGTTACCGTGCCACGTTTAGACACCCCTAAGGGTCTCCTACGGACGAGATGTTTGTGCCACATAGATCATTAAAACATTCTTGTGATCTCATGGTGGAATTTTGCGAAATCTACGCAAAGTCAGAAGGCCTGGGGATATGTTTCTACCGTGACCAGGGCACTTTGGACAGCCTAGTGAGTCCTCCATGAATTATTTTTTTCCTCATTCGTCAAGTTTGCTCGTGTGTGATTTTAAACTAAATGAGTCTTTAAGTGAGAGAGCTCTTGGACTAACTCTTTCGGCTCGTCAGATCTGTCCATATCTCTGCGGTATAATCTCATAGGGCACAAACCTGTCCCACAGTTTCTTGGACCCAAACCTAATGACAGAAACCCCTCCTCCCTTGAGATAATAAGTCTCGAAATGTCTGTAATTAACCCTTTAGAACTTAAAACCAGTCAATGATTGCATAAACTAAAGCCCCCAGCTTCTTATCGATGGATATATTTATAGCTTCTCTAATCTGAAGGTCTCTGAAATTGAGAGTGGGGATATTATAGTGTCCGCAAACTTTTAAAAGACATCACCCTCCTGTTTGCATGCAAGAGGTCGTCAACCCTTTCCATCCCACAGGAAAGGGTGCGCCCGATTTTCACGTAGTTATTTAAAATATATGTTTTGGGGCAAATTTTTGTATGGCATGTTTTTTGGTGTGTGGATTTTTTTGTGTTTAAAAATAATACTATGAAATTTACATCAATAAACATGCAAGCAGACAAAAACAAATATCCGACTGTAAACAGTTACTGTATTTACTGTATCATACCACTGCAATCTCGAAGACTGAATAGGGTGATATGCATACTATTCACTTGTATCAGCTGCATTTGACGATCGCTGGACTGATGCGCCTTTTTAGACTGGTGCTCCAGTGAATACACGCACTTTTCTCCAGATCGCACTCCATATACATTTCCTGTTTGTATTGCTTCAGTTATTAGTCATGAAAAATGAATATACGTGTAGTGTTTTCAATTATTTAAGTTGTATGTATGTCGTGTATAAAGTACTGTATGATAATATTTGACACTGAAATCAATCGTAGCTACTTTTTTTGTCACGCAAATGGTGCCGATCGCAGGCACTTTGGAGACGTTTTCTGGTGATTTCCCAATTGCATGCCGGTTTCGCCAGATAGGCCCAGGACCGTCAGATTATCACGCTCCAGATAATCCATGATCAAGTGCAGTGTATCATATGACTTTAGCCCCCAATTTCAGTGACCTGTTTCCCCTTAGCGTCGATCCTCTGTGTAAGGGAGTTTGGAGGAGGGTTTATGCCATCTTTACAGCTCGCGAGTGATGAGACCGTCCACAGTTGCTGTATTCCTCGTGGTCTATTATGTGTAGCCAGGGTGAACCCCTGCAGAGGAGCATGCTTAACAGATTCTTTCTCCCAACTCTAGGCATTCCCCTGCTTTGGAAAATTAAATTTGGGAATGCAGTGGTTTCCATGCTGAGCTCCAAACCCAGCCACCAGAGGTATATTCCTGGCAATGGTAGAGTTAACCTTGGTGGTGAGCAACCTTTTTGAATTCAGCCTGTTGCACCCGTTTACGAAATAGTAGGCAAGGAAAATGCCCCCCATGACCTCCACGGTACGTGGAAGCCATAGTTTATTGGATACAGTCACTCGCTCCCTTTCTCTTCCCATCCCCTGTGGTTGTGTGGCAAGTGCTGCTCCAGTCATTGTTCTGGGAGTTGCTGCACTGGTGATGGCTGTTGCAGTAAGTGCCATGGTATCTTTATTTTTAAAGGCGTTGCTCGACTCCTTCAATGGAATTGGAAACGAACTTCTGATCTGCACAGTTTGCATTGCTAAACTCATGATAAAACTCTGTTGCATTTCCTCTGCTCTTATTCTGTCACTTTTTGCTTGTTGCGTTTTCGTTGTGTACCTGCGCCATAGCCTGGGCAGTTATCACGATAATTTTAACCGGTCCCGGCCGTCCCCTAGATCTACTTGGCTTCAGGTTCTGTGTAAACATCGTTTCAGTTTCAGTTTATATATTTGGTATAGCCCTGTGAGCCATTCGGCTCTTGAATCGGGTGCAACCACAACAAAAAAAACACGAACAAGAATACATCTTAAAGTGACTATGTGATTGTGCAAACAGAAAATCCATGAAAAAAAAACAGCAAAATATTCCTGAAAAAGCACCGTACACCAACGCTTTGTGCAAAAATCCCAGTGGGATGCAAGTCAAACAACAACAACAACAAACATAAGAAAACTTAGATTAAGACCATCAGTCTAACTCCGTACTACAACAAAACAAACATGTCCAAACCAAAAAACTATTTTGAAATCACCAAAAAAATAAAGCCATAATTGCAATGTATCAGTAACCATAGGGACTGTGACCGATTTTTTTTACAATAAACTACATAACACCAAACCCTAGAATCAGAGCTGGCTACATGAGTTACACCACAACAACAGACGCATCAGTCGGAGTATCACATTTTTCAATGCACCTTTAAGATCAGCACGCTACATCAAAATACAGATAATACTTTGCAGCGTCATCCGGAGTGAAACATTTTATTTTATTTTACGCCAATGAATAGCAGTGGCAGCTAGGGGTGTACACCTCCTCTAGAGCAGCTTTGAGAGAAGATCTCATTGGTAGCGATTCATGTTGCAGTTTATTGGCAATAGCATTCCAGACCCTGGGGGCATAAATAGCAAAGGCCCTTCCTCCAGTTTTTGTACGGCAATATGGAATGTGAAGCTGGTTATTGAGCGAAGACCTGAGGTCAAATTTGTTGGTTCTATTGAGTAAAGTCACGTAGGTAAAAAATAAAATAACAAAAATCACGACGTTTTGCCACAACACAAGTGGCCTTCATCAGGTGAAGGGACGAGACTGTGAAGGGACGAGAATTATTTTGGAGATCTTTTTAGTGACCACTGCAATGTAGGGTAAGGTGATGGTTTTGAGTGGCTCCACAAGAGGATCCTTCTTCATGACTGGAGTGATGGCTTTGCGGATTGTGTAGTCGGAGTAACCATTAGCCCTGAGAGCCTGGTGTACGTGCTTGACTTCACTGGTAATGTGTTCCTGGTCGGAAATGCATTGGGCTCTATGGTATAGAGTCTTGATGAGGGAGTTCTTCTGGGATGGATGGTGGTGGGAATCCGGTTTCAAGTAAGCATCTGTATGGGTAGCTTTCCTGTAGACAGAGTGGCTCATTGAACCATCATGTCTCCTTTAAATAAAGACATCCAAAAAGGGTAGTTTACCTTAATTTCAAAGCCCTTTCTGTGACCAGTCACAAGCTAATCACTCAGTTATTTCAATGCTAAATTCGCCTAGTTATTTCAATGCTAAATTCTCCTGTTTGATTTGTACAAGTTGCCTCGGTGAATGTATATGCTCTGACTTTAACATAGCTATTTCTGTGACCAGTTACAAGCTAATCACTCAGCTATTTCAATGCTAAACTCTATGCTAATTCCTTTGTCAAGAAGTGCATCTGCGGATGTGTATACTTTAACTTAGCTATTTAAATACTAAATTCTATGCTAATTCCTTTGTCAAGGGGTACCTTTGCGGATGTGTATGCTTTAACTTTAACATAGCCTTTTCTGTGACCAGTCACAAGCTAATCACTCAGCCACTTCAATGCTAAATTATATGCTAATTCCTTTGTCAATGCGCTTTGTTTCTTCTCACACAGCTTAAAGGTCGTGATCGCAGCGTGGCTTTGTCACTCCAGCGCTGTCCTCCAGACAGGCTCGTCTCCTTCACCTGATGAAGGCAGCTTGTGTTGTGGCCGAAACGTCGTGAGAATATTATTGTGTTATTTTATTTTATCAATGTATTATTTTATTCTCATTCTATGTGACTTTACCGAAAGATCCAAAGAGCTTCTTTACACTTGTGGCAGAGGTGGGATTCAGTCTAGGGTATCCAGAATGAAGACCCGGAGGTGAGCTCCCTTAGAGGAAGAGGTGTCATCCCGAAGTGCCCCGGGTACCCGAAAACTGGAATCCATCAGGAACCGGAACCCGATGATAGCTAAATTCCCGAAAGAGGTGGAGGCCCCGCCACGAACCAGAGAAGCAGTATCGCCAAGACAAAAATAATGGCAACACATAGTTAAGAGACTGGACCGCCATACCTCCGCCATTGATTGGTTTCTGACGGCGATCGTCGAGGAGAGAGAGAGGGGAAAGAGTAGATACTGTGCAACTTGAGCAGCTACCGATCCCCGCAGTTCTAGGAGCCGAGGTGGACAAGCCAGAACAACAGCAAATTCACGTGGAGTGCCGAGTCGACAGCGTTGGCCTGGAGACGGAGCTGTCGATTCTCCTTGGCACACGGGAAGTGTAGCTCGCAGAGACAGAGCCACCACCTGCACCCGCCATGTAGAGAGCTGGAGCTCCGAGGATGGAGCCATCGTCTTCCATCGGACGCAGTGGACAGAGACATCAGAGCAACAGCCGCTGCCGCCACTTGATACACAGTCAGCTAGAGCACCGGGGATGCAGCTACCGCTCCCGCTCGCAGCACATCAGGCGGGAATCGACCGATCTTTCTGGCCGCTTCTACAAGCTGCATCGCGGACCTTGATCACCTCGCCTATGCAGGAGCTACGCCCAACAGCAATCCCGGATGAAGATGTGTCGCCCGAGATACCACCTCGGACCTTCACTGAAACAACTTGAGGCCTGTCGGAGCACACATGAAAGCTGGGTTCCATGAAGGAATTTTTTTGGTGACCATGTGTTGGTGTTAAATAAATGTGTTGCCTCCAAGAGGACGTCTGCGACTCAGTTGAACTCACTACACATATATGTGCAGAATGCAGCTGTAAGAGTACTTGCTCATACCCGTATGCGTCATTATATTATACCCATCTTACGATCCCGCCACTGACTACCTATTCAGTCCAGAATACATTTTAAGATTGCACTTACTGTTTTAAATAATATTAACGTGCTGGCCCCTGCCTATCTTTCACATCGCATTTTAGTTTATTCCCCACGTCGGGTTCTCCACTCTGCTTCACTTTGTTTGCTGTCCACCCCACAACATAAACAAGTCAATTGCTGGACGAGCATTCAAAAACCAAGAATATGAATCCCTGCAGTCACGAAAGCTCTAAATCAAAAGTCCTATTTGTCGTGGCATATGCTGGAATATAAGAATTTACATGATCCAAATGGCTTGTAACATTTTGGCCTCTCGACCACCCCTCCAATGAGAGTTATCCAAAATCGGGGGATTGTGGCCTGGGGTATGGAGACTGATTGGATTTATTTAATTAAATTCATCTGAAAAAAACACATTTGCGTAATTTTTTATCTCTCGTTATTTATGAATTCGTTTGTTCACCTGGCACATGTGTAGTGAGTTCTCGGAGACGACTTGTAGAGGCAACGAGTTTATTCAATAAACGCATAACAGCAACAGTCTCAGCCTTCACTAAGGCTACAGCCCTTTTTATTTATTACCTGGGGAGGTACAACCTCCGGACTAGCACATATTAAAACCGGGCTACCGCTCTCAGGTCCTCCGGCTATGAGTCACCTAGGTGAGGCTATTCTGACCCGACCCAGCCAAGGTACGGGTCCCAACCACTGGCCCACTCGGACCCGGCCCTTCCAAGGACGTCGGACCGGGGGTTCCCAGGGTCTCACCACTGGCCCACAGAGTTCCGTTCCTTACATAGACAGCGGGGCTAAGGGTCCCAGGGTCCTGGCTAGCTGGTCTTCTGGTTTCTGTCTTGGAATGGGCCAGGACCCGTTGAGAGGTCCGGCTTTATTACACCTCCCAGGTGTGTCCGTCTCTCGCCACGCTGCCGGTGCAAGGTACTGCCCCTGATGTGCCCTTTATGCCACTGCAGGTAAGTGCCCGCAGCCCATTTACAGCACGACACATGAACCCAAACAGAGGCACTTTCTTCTCAGCCAGGTGGAAACTGAAATATTCAACGCACCTCTGCAGAGTCCTCGGGCATCAAATGCCAGTGTCATGCACAAAGTCGCCATACATTTAACATCGTGAGGTATCGCTATAACGTCACTGCCAGCAGGAGCGTTGGGAGGCAATGCTCCTTCCGTTCGCAGTGTATGCAAGCATAATGTATGGTAAGTCCTCGATTTATTTAGATGCTTGGCTGAGCGGCACAATACAATACGTGTGATGATCGTGTACGTCGGGGCATACCCTCATATGTTCTTTGTATGCTGTCTTTTTTTTAATTTGCAAACGTATTTTTTCACTGCATCATAACGAGTGCTAAATGACCAAAAAGTTCTGCTTCTGCTTCAATCGCCAAGAATTGTAGGAAGGTGTTCACTTTGCAAACCAAATTAGAAGTTGTATGCCGCTTTTGCAGATGTAGATATTGACTGCCCTTTATCAGTGGATAACCGATTAAAATCAGGCACCACATTATGCAGTTTACTGGTGATCCAGGCAAGAAGCATGACATTTGTTTGAGTACTTTAATGCTCGTGAATCAGGCTATCATTGCAGATTTCAAAGCCGAGTGTAGAGCATGTTTTCAGTCATTTTTTCTTCATTTAACGATTGGTTTAATTGTCAAACTGATATAGAACGCTATACACGCAGTATACATATTTTTTTCTAATTGGCATGATAATATGAACGTGTTCAAACTTTGCTTAAGAATTACATCGTTAATGCATTTAAATTCTTTGGTCTATGGATTGATGAGAAGGTACATTTTTAGCCGCATTGAACGCATTCATCTTAAGTGCAGGCAGTATCTGGGTATTTGACATAATCACAAGTTGGCAATAAAACGTACAGCGATGCATAATTGATTTAAGGCAGTGATACTCCCCATCTTTGACTATGCCAATAAATTATATCAATGCAACGCAGTGAGGACCTTGCAGTCTTGATGTTACATTTTATTGCCTACATTTCATCTCAGATGCCAGGTACTTCACTCCACCAAAGCACCTTAAAGAGCACAATAAATGAAATCTCAACAGATCGAAGGCAAAGTAAACATCCTGTTTACACGCAAGATTTAACACGATAAAAATGTGTTCTAAATTATCATGAGTCAAAAAATACATTCTGTACTCCTCCAGCTTGATGAAGTTCAAGTACTACTTTTAAAATGCGATACACAAGATTTAACACGATAAAAATGTGTTCTAAATTATCATGAGTCAAAAAATACATTCTGTACTCCTCAAGCTTGATGAAGATCAAGTACTCACTGCACGTGGAATTTAAGCAGCCTCATTGCCCGCTGTTAAATACCAGTGATAGCATTTTACGTTTGAAAACATGTTGTTTAATTATTTTTATTCATATATATGTTGTTTGTCTCTTAACTATGATTCCAAAATATATTATTGTTAATGTTGCATCAGAAACACTCAATCTGGGGTCTCAACTTGCTTGGGTCAAACGATGGGCCTACATTTTGCCCATTCCTGGTCAGTTAGCTCAAAAACATAAGCAAACAAAAGCTTATTACTTTTTCTGCAGTTTTAACAAGACTAGAGGAATGATAGAGATGGGTTTTCTGGCAGTGTGTCACGGCCGCGTGGTAGTCAGAAATTTAATGTCAAAAGGCAGGCACCTCAATCCACCCTCGTCACGTGCTGCCGGTACCGCAGTGCACTCGAGGAGTGCGACGCTGGGCTGGCTGCAGCAGGGCGGGAGCTGCGGCCTGACGCCAAATGGAAGCCCGACCTCGCCTGAAAAACGCAAGCGAGGCGCCATCTTCCAGGAGCCGGTTTCAAACTCTTTATTTTATACTAGTAGGAAGTACCCCTTCTTTGCCTTGGGAAAATAGAAAATATATTTGAAAACTTGTCGTCTCTCAAAAAACATAACATATACATGCAAACACTAAGCTAATATGAAAGTGTTCAGTTTGTCTGGACATTTGTCCGTCAACAAAACTATGAGAGCCTTCCACAAGGCCTGAATGACAAAAGTTATAGAAAGTGGGGGTAAAAAGATGCAATAGGATCAGTAGGATCAGTACTATTTACCGACTCTATAGTAGTAACTCCTTGACTCTATAGTAGCATCTACTGACTCTAGAGTCGTATTTCCTGACTCTACAGTAGTATCTACTGATTATAGTGGTATCTACGGATTCCACAGCAGTATCTACTTACTCTACAGTCGTATCTACTGCCTTTGGGTTGGTGGTTGTCTAAAACACCAGGGTGATGTGATGCACCTCGTGCAGTAATCATGAGCATAGGTGTATGCCCACTTGCTTGCTTGCCTGCTCGCTTGCTTGCTGTGTTTTCTACCCATGCTGTCAAATGCTGCCGATGGCTAACCATCATAGTGAAACAGGAAACCAAGTGCGTAAGTTTTCCCTGCCAGTACAGAGCCTTTCCATCACCAAGACTCCTACTATGCCTCCACATTGGCAGCTCATGGAAACTGGTGTCCCACGACACCAGGCCAAACCAGGAGGGGTTCTTGGAGATGCAGTGGTCCCAAGAGGCATCTATAACTTGCGAAGCACTGCCCCACTGCCTTATGGGGTAAACTTTGGCTAGTGTAAAAAACTCTGACTCCAAATCTGTGGTGGGGACCTGCAACGGTGGTATTCAGCAAATCAATCACTGATTGTCCCCTATAGCTCTGGCCAGATGAAGGTCGTCGTGAGTTCCTCAGGCCACCTGAGTCTGTTTGGCTTGAATGAAGGTGGTGGGCGTCGGGACTTCGCTCCCCTCCCCTCACCTTAATCCACTTCTAGTGCAGGCTTCTAGACCACCCCCCCACCCCGTTTTTTTTGCGCTGTGGTGACAGCAAATAGCGGAAGATGCAGGTCAGGGATGTGACTGGAATATCTATCCAAACTCTGCACAGATGCGGGGGGGGGCCAGCATGTCTCCTTGACAACTTCCATCGTTTCTGAACAGCCCCGCACTGCTCATCCCTGATGGGGAAGGACCGAAAAAAGGTGATCTAAAATTATCTGTTCCACTCACTCCGGGTGGTTATCCGCTACCACCAGAGCATTCCATTCAGTGTCTGAAACTCAAGGAAATCCAAGACTTGTTTACCCCTTAAAGATGCTTCATGGTACGTCAGCACCCTCCTGGACTCTGACGAAAAAAACCGACAGACCACACAGAAGGACAGCGCTCGTGGCCCATGAATTCAGAGAATTCAACATTGACATTGTAGCGCTTAATGAAACCTTCTTACATGGAGAAGACTCTGACAGATGCTTGTGAGGGCTACACCTTCTTCTGTAAGGGTGATCCAGAAGATGCTCGCCACCTCCCAGGTGTGGGTTTTGCTATGCAAACCTCAATCATCCAATGCGCCGCTGAATTCACTGTTGGTATTAGTGAGTGGCTGAGGAGGTGGCGCATTCCCTTGGCCGGGCGGCGTTCTGCCACACTCATCAGTGCTTATAGGCCTACACTGGACGCAGACAATGGTGCCAAGGAGGCTTTCAATAAAGCTCTCGTCACTGCCATTAAAAACACACTGCGAACCGACAAGCTACTCCTCATGGGAGACTTTAATGCCAGGGTGGGCTCGGAACACGAGATCTGTGACCATGTACTAGCCCGACATGGGCTGGGTAAGCAGAACAGCAACGGGCTGCGGCTACTCTCCCTATGCTCCGAACAACATCCTGTTCCAGTTGAAGCACAAACACAAGAACCCATGGCAACACTCCCGCTATAAACACTGGCACCTGCTTGATGACATCATCATCCGTCAATGCGACAATAAGGAGGTGCTAGTAACCCGAGCCATGCGTGGTGGAATATTGGACTGATCACCGTATGATCAAAGCCAAGTTTGCGTTGAGATCCGTCCAAGCCATCCAAGGAAGGCCCCAAATAAGAGACTGAACTTGCAATGCTCTCAAGCATCCAGTTGTCACAAAAAAACTCCCCCCAAACGCCCTCGACCCAAACAACACATGGACTGAGTTGAATTCCGATTTAAAGCTTTCGTGACTGCAATGATTCATCTTTTTTGGTTCTTTCGGTAAAGTCACGTAGAATGAGAATAACATAATAAATTGATAAAATAAAATAACACAATAATATTCTCACGACGTTTCGGCCACAACACAAGCGGCCTTCATCAGGTGAAGGGAGCGAGACTGTCTGGTAGGACAGCGCTGGAGTGAGAGAGCCACGTTCAGATCACGGCTTTTAAGCTGTGTGAGAGGAACAAAGAGCCTTGACGAAGGAATTAGCATAAAATTTAGCATTGAAATGGCTGAATGATTAGCTTGTGACTGGTCACAGGAATAGCTATGTTAAAAGTTAAAGCATACACATCCGCAGAGGCACCCATTGTTAAAAGGAATTAGCATAGAATTTAGCATTGAAATAGCTAAATTAAGGCATACACATCCGCAGAGGCACCCCTTGATAATGGGATTAGCATAGAATTTAGCATTGAAATGGCTGAGTGATTCGCTTGTAACTGCTACAGAAATAGTTACGTTGAAGTCAGAGCATACACATTCACCGAGGCACTTAGTACAAATCAAACAGGAGAATTTAGCATTGAAATAACTAGGCGAATTTAGCATTGAAATAACTGGGTGATTTGCTAGTGACTGGTCACAGAAATGACTACACATCTGAGCTATTCACAGTACTATATAGTGAACCAATAAAAACTAAAATATAAATTACCTTCATGTTATCAATAAACTCTATATTCTCCAATCAGCTAAGCTACCAACCATAAGTCGTTATATATCAGACAATTTCAACCGAGAAGATGGATTCAGGCTTAGTAACCACTGAAAATATGTGTTAAATAATTTCTGTTCTTAATTAATTGTAATTTTACGATGACCTTCAGACCGCAGCTCTTTCGCCAGCATTGCCTCTTAATACCTCTCACACCACGGTTAATGGTATGGTTTACAACATGGAGTATACTAGGGCTTCGCAGCTGTCTCTCTCCCCCTCCTCTGTTCCGACCATGGACGAACTCGTCCGTCTGAACGGTGCCCGTAGCTATCCGTGGTACGGAAATTTGAGGGTAAGAATCCACCCATTTTTTCGCCATATAGCAGCGTGGCCCACGGGGGCCGCAACGCTGCCGCACCACGCCGCGTCGCGGGAGGATGCCGTGGATGCGGAGGCCGCCGCAGGCACGCACGCCGGCACCGCGGCTCCGTACGGCGCCGCGGACAGCTGGGTTGCGGGTGCTGTGGCGCCTCCACACCTCGCCGCGTCTATGACGTCGCCCGGGGAGGCCGCAACGCCGCCGCCCCTCGCCGCATCGCGGGAGGTTGCTGTGGCTGCGGCTGCAGATCGATCCGTCGCCGCGCCTGCGGGGTGGCCCGCAGGGACCACCGCGGGGCCATGTTATACCGCCGCGTCTCCGGCGTGGCCTACGGGGGCCGCAGCGCCACCGCACCTTGCCGCGTCTTCGGCATGGCCTATGGGGGCCGCAACTCCGCCGCCACCCACCGCGTCTTCGGCGTGGCCTATGGGGGCCGCAACGCTGCCGCACCACGCCGTGGTTGCAGGGTGGCCCGCGGAAGTCGGGGGGCTTCCATACCTCGCCGCACCGCGCGGCCAGGGGCTGCGCCGGTTACCCCACATCGCGCCGTTTGTCACGAAAGTGGGCGACTGGTTGGCCTTCCAGGAACGGTTCGACGCGGCATATATGTCGGTCGGCTGGTCCATGGAGGAGGCATTGGGGGCCCTTCCGACCTACCTGGACGAGAAGGCGATGCAGGTCTTCAAGTCCATTCCCCCGGCCGATAAGGCTACGCTTCCGACAGTGTACCTCCGGATGGCCGATGTACTCGAGCCGCCGTCCAGGGCACGCCAGAAGTTTTCACTACGGCGGCTGGAGGAGGGGGAATCTCCATTGGTTTTCCGCTGCTCGCTCCTGGCCTTGGCACAGGCCACATACCGTGATATACAGGGCAGGGCACTGGACTCGATGGCCCTGGAATGGCTACTCGACCTGGCACGCGAGCTGGGGATCGCTTTATCCATAAATAGCGATCGCCAGATCACGTCATTGGCGGTGGCCGAAAACATCCAGGCGCACCTCTCCCTCCGCCAACAGCCCCGGATGGCGGCGTGCGCGGGGATCCCGGCGCCAGAAGAGGAGGCCGCCTCTCAGAGGGTGGACACCCTCGCGGACCTGGTGATGCCCGGTCGTCGCGGGAGGGGGGCGGGTGGTCGCTGTCCGGAGCAGCGGGGGCAGCCAGGACCTTCCCGCCAGCAGGACACTGCCACGGTGACCTGCTTCCGCTGTGGTCAGCAGGGCCACATTGAGCGGGGGTGTAGGAATGCCCCGGGGGCCTTCAGCAAGGGGGCTCCAACTCCTCCCGGACCTTCATCGAGCCCAGGGCCCCAGGCGAGTCGCGACGCATCACCTGCGCGGCCGCCCCCCTCACCTCATGCATCTAGCGGGGCTAGGGTTCATCATCAGATGGTTGTCCTCGAGGGGTCGGGTGCACCACCATTGTCACCCACTGGATGGCCCAGGCTGACCCGCCACTGGAACGCGCTGGTGCATCAGATGGTGGCGGCAGCTGCTGGCTCCTCAGCGTTGGCGGGTTGCGTGCAGGGGGTGCGAGTTCGCCTCTTGGTGGATACGGGGGCGTCTGCCACCATTATTTCAGAGGCCATTTTCAAGCTCCTACCCCGCAGCGTCGGTCCGTTAGGGCCGGTTCGTTGGGCTTGTGGCGCCGCGAACGGCAGCAGTTTGGGCATATTGGGCCAAGTTATAGCGTCGGTTCGGGTGGACGAGATTGAGTTGGCCGGGCCTATTTTGGTCTCCAAGACCTTGGCAGTTCCATGCCTCTTGGGGACCGACTTTTTGTCTAGAATGCCCATTCGAATTGTCGTTGACCAGGGCTGTGTGGAATTGCCGTCAGGGAGGCGGCTGCAATTCCTACAATCGCCTACCGTCCTGTCTCCCTTGGTTGCCAGTGTGCGGGCCTTGAATAGGGCGGCGGTGACCGTGCCGCCGGCATCACAAATCTTGCTACCCCTTAGGTTGTGCAGACCGCTCGAAGGGGGGCTCCACGGAGACAGGTATCCTCCTGTCCCCGTCGAGTTACTTTTCAAGGACGATGGGATTGGTGGGCACCTTGACGGCCGTGTCGGGGGGCCAGGACCTTTTTCTACAGGTCCTCAATTCGGGGCCCACGCCAATCGTAATCCCGGCCGGTGCCGTCCTGGCGCATGCGACCCCGGCTCCCCCACCCGAGAGCGCTACCCCAGATGGAGGAGTCGTGGCGGGCGTGATGCGTGCGAGGGACTCCGACGCATCGTGGATCGCAACGTTGTGCGATGAGAATGCCTCGTTGTCCACCGGGGAGCGTCGGCAACTCCGCGAACTCATCGAGAGGTTCACGGATGTGTTTAGCCAAAGTAAGTTTGATCTGGGTCGCACTACTCTTTTGGAACACCACATAGATACGGACAACTCAGCCACTACTCGGCTTAATTCCCACCACTTTAGCCCTGCGGAAAAGGAGCATGTCCGCTTGGCTGTCGACGAAATGTTGGCGGCGGATATCGTCTCCCCTTCTACTAACCCTGGGGTGCCCCTATTCTGCTAGTCAAGAAACGGGACGGGAGTCTCCGGTTCTGCGTTGATTTTCGTAAATTTAACAAGATCTCGGTGGCTGACGCATATCCATTGCCTCGCATGGATGATTCCCTGGACGCCCTCTCAGGCGCGCGGTTCTTTTCGACTCTAGATTTTCTCTCCGGCTTCTGGCAATTGCCGCTGGACGAAGTCTCTAGACCCAAGACAGCGTTCCCCACGCCCCAGGGGCTGTTCAAGTTCAATCGGCTTCCTATGGGTCTTCATTCGGCCCCAGCCACCTTCCAGCGTCTCATGGAGATGGTTTTGGCGAGGCTGCAGTGGGAGTCTAGTTTAATCTACTTTGACGACGTTATTGTTTTTGGGCGTACGATTGACGAGCACTTGCAACGCCTCGAGGCTGTGTTCGTCAAAGTGCGCACTGCGGGCTTGAAATTTAAACCCCAGAAATGCCATTTGCTACAACCATCGGTGAAATATTTGGGACACATTGTTAGTGCGTCAGGTGTCACCACGGACCCGGAGAAAACGGCTTGTGTCCGGACGTGGCCGACTCCCACATCTGTCACGGAGGTGCGTAGCTTCGTCGGCTTCACATCGTACTATCGCCGGTTTGTCCGCGATTTTGCGACGATTGCGAAGCCGCTGCACACACTCTCCGCCAAAGGCCAAAGGTTTTACTGGGGCGAGGAGGCTGCTTTTGCGACGCTTCGCACGGCCTTGGCGGATGCGCCGCCCTTGGGGTACCCCGATTTCTCGAAGCCCTTTCTGCTTGACACCGATGCCAGCGACATGGGCATTGGCCCAGGTGGTCGATGGGGTGGAGAGGGTGGTAGCCTACGGCAGTCGGGTTCTGTCTGCGACGGAACAGCGATACTGCGTGACTCGGAGGGAGCTTTTGGCCATAGTTTTTTTTGGTCCATTGTATAGGCCCTATTTGTACGGTAGGCGGTTTACAGTCTGAACCGACCACGCGGCCCTGCAATATTCGCTGAGGATCGGTCAGCCCTCGGGTCAGCTGTCCCGCTGGCTCGAGGTGCTCCAGGATTACCCCTTTGACGTAATCCACAGAAAGGGGGCACTGCATGGAAATGCGGACGGTTTGTCCAGAATGCCGGCAGGCGGCGGGTGTGCTTGCGCCCTGGGCTCTAGCCGTTGCAAGGCCCCAGGGGACGTCGCGGCCCAGTTGGTCGCATCGGCAGCGACGACAACCCCCCCGGGTGCGGCGACATCCGCAGATTTCGGCCTGGGACTCCCCCGGGAGGTATGGTCCAGCTTGCAGATGGATGATTCCTCCCTGCTGAAGCAACAGCAACGCGTCGGACGTACAGCCCAGGGTTCAGCTTCGTCGGCGGCCCCAGCGATCGCCGTGCATGACGGACTCCTCATGCGTTGGGATGCCCAATTGGAACGCTATTGCGTGGTTGTGCCCACTAGCCTACGTGGTAAATTAACCCGAGCCATTCACGAGAGGCTTATGCACCTTGGCTACCACAAGACCCTATTGACCCTTAAGCGGGACTATTACTGGCCAGGTGTGGAGGGTGACGTGGCACTGATTTTGAAGGGTTGCCACGACTGCGCGCGGAGGAAGGCCCCAGTTGTCCAGGATCGGGCCCGCTGCAGTCCATCCGGGTTTCTCGCGTTAATGAACTCGTGGTGCTCGACATCTTGGGCCCATTCCCTGCATCCCAACGGGGCCATACATACTTCTTGGTGGGCGTTGAGTACCTCACACGTTGGCCTGTTGCGTGGCCTTTGGTCGATCAGTTGGCCTCTTCTATCACCGAGGCGTTCGTCCAGGGGTACGTGTTGGACAAGGGTGCGCCGGAACAATTGTTGACGGATCAGGGGCGGAATTTCTTGTCTAAGCTGCTCAAGGAGGTGTGTGACCTCCTTGGCACCAAAAAAATCCTCACCTCGCCCTACCACCCCCAAACGGACGAGATGGTAGAGCGCTTGAACCGCACCCTCACTTCCATGCTGTGCCACCATGTGAACACGTCTCAATCGGACTGGGACCTGTTCGTCCCGGGGGTCTTGGCAGCGTATCGGTTGGCTCCTCACGCCTCAACGGGATTTTCGCCTTTTTATTTAATGTACGGGAGGGAGCCGGAGCCCCCGGTGCACGTCCAACTGGACGTGGGGTCCTCCAGGAAGGGGTCGGCTGTGCTGGTCCCTTTGAAAGTCGCGCTTGACCGGCTGCGCGATGCATGGCAGGCCGCTGTCGAGATTTCCGCTGGCCGGCAGGCGGCTAATGATCAGCTGCCCAAACACCAGGCAGCGGGCCTCCCGTGGGTAGTGGGCCAGAAAGCGTGGCTGTATTGTCCCCAGGTCCCGGTTGGCACATCTGCCAAATTGCGCCGCCCTTGGCAGGGTCCCGTTGAGGTCGTGGAAGTCCCCCGGCCGCAGTGCGTCCGGATTCGGTTCGGACGCCGGCGGTGGATAGTGCACCCGTCCCAGCTCAAACGCTATATTCCATCTACCCTGGTGGATCCTTCCCCAACTCCGGGGCGGCCGGCGGGTGATGCTTCCGTCGTGCCTGTCCGGCCTGGTCCTGTTGACGGGGGCGGCGTTCGCCCTGTTTGTGTGCCCCCAGGGCCCTTCCAAGTAGCGCCGGCGGGGACCCCCCGGCCACCAGAGGCTACGGCGGTGGGCCTGTTGCCTGCGGACAGCCCACCTGCACCGGCGGCGGACGCCACACGGGGAAGCGGGCCAGCAGCGCATACCCGTTCAAGGGGGATGCGGCTCCGGTGATGGCCTGGGCGGCCGTTCGTCGGACTCAGCCCCACCGCCCGCTCGGCACTGCCGGCCGGAAGAAGCCGTCTTACTTTTTTTTTCCCGTTCATTTGGTTGTTGTTATTGTGATGCCTGGGATGCCGTGCTGCCTTCAGGTTGGGGTTTTCTTGCAGCCGGGTCGGCTGTTTTTTTTCACAGGGGGGGTAATGTAGAGGAGTAGGATGGGGAAGTGGCATCACTTGTGCTGTCCAGGGCGATGACGTGACGTCATGCGCTCGGGGCAACAGAGTGACGTCACGGCTCCTGAAGGATAAAAAGGGGACCCCGTGACGTAAGAGGGGTCGTAGCAGGAGAGTAGGGTCTGAGAAGGGTGAAACGGGGAGCGAGGTGCAAGAGGTTAGGGATAGGGGAGAGCACAGTGCCAGGCTAGACGTGGCTGTGCTCCTCGATCGGCCGTGTTGGTTGATCCCACGGCCGGGGCAGAGGAGACAGCACAGGGCAGCCGGCTGTGTCGGGACCTAGCCCGGGACCCCTAACCCCTGGGGAGTTGTTCACCCCTGTGTATTGTTAAAGATTTGTAATAAAACCTTGGCGGAAGCCCCTACCTTACCTTAGCCTCCGAGTGAGGCGTCGGGGACTCCTCAACACAAGTAATCACCCCGGTCAGGTCTGCTGATGGCAACGCGCTTTTCAAGGACCACCAAGAGATCTTGGAGAGATGGCAGAGCACTTTTATAATCTCCTCAACAACATAAACCCCACAGACCCGCTCATCCTCGAGACTGCCTGATATCCCGCCCATTCATGAACTCGACACTCCACCACGATTTTCTGAGGTCGACCATGCAGTCAAAGGCCTGGAAAACAATACAAGTGCTGGACCCAACGGCCTCCAAGCTGAGATGCTGAAGCACGGGGATACCTCCTCCATCACTGCTTGCAACTTCTCATCAAGTTCATCTGGCTGTCCAAAACCATCCCACAGGAATGGAAGGACGTGAATATTGTAGTTATCTACAAGAAGAAGGTGACAAAGAGGCTTGCGGCAACAGCAGAGGTATCTCACTTATTTCAGTCGACGGGAAGGTCCTTGCCAGGAAAATGCACTACTGGCTCGCAGAGCAGCTATCCGAAAACATATTCCCAGAATCCTAGTGGGGCTTCAGGAAAGGCAGATCTTTGTGCCACAACAACTGCAGGAAAAATGTCAGGATCAAAACAAAGACTTTAATAGCTTTCATCGACCTCACCAAAGCATCCGACACCATAAACAGCGAGATACTCTGGCAGCAGCTAATCAAACTTGGGGTGTTGTTTCTCTTCAACGTGACTTTACCGAAAAAACTAAGAATATAACATTCTAAAACGGTTCAATAAACGAATGCCTGCCAGAGTGGTGCTTAATGGACTTCAATCAGGGCCCTTCAAAATGGAGGTCGGGGTCAAGCAAGGCTGCGTTCTGGCTCCGGTAATATTCAACATGCTCCTTGCTGCCATCACAAACCTTGCACACAACTCCCTCAACTCAATCGACAGAATCCAGCTAGAGTACTATCTGGATGGAAATCTCTTCAACCTAAAACGCCTCCAAGCCCAAACAAAAACCAGACGCCAACAGTTATTTGAACTGCAATATGCAGACGACTGTGCACCCATGCTTCATACCCCAGAATCCATGCAACACGCCCTCAACCGTGTCTCCTCCGACCACTCTGTGGGCCTCCAAATCAATACTTAGAAGACAGAAATAATTGCTCAACTCTCATACACATGCACCTCACTGCCTATCTTCAATATCGGTGGTGTTCACATCAAATTGGTTACCCCATTTCACCTATCTCGGTTCTGTCCTCTCCCCTACGTGCACCAATTCTTCCTGCATTGAGGTAAGCATGGCTACATGACATCTCCACTGGCTTGACCATGTGATCCGCATGCCTGATCACCTGCTCCCCCGTCGAGTTCTCTAACGCCAACTCACCTCAGCCAAACGCTCAACTAAAGGACAGAAAACGTGCTTCGAGGACCACAGCAAGGACCTGCTGAAGCGCTGTAACATCAATCCCTCCATCCTGGAACCCCTGGCGCTGGACAGGTTCACTTGGTGGTCCACCTGGGCCAAAAAAGTTCAGCACATGGAAGATGCCATCTCACTGTGGAGATGCGAGAGATGCACCCAGAGACACCCCCAGACACCAACGCACAACTGGGACAAGGCCATCCGAGATCCAACACACGTGTCCGATCTGCAGCAGAGTGTGCGGTTGTCGCATCGGCATCCACAGCCACTTGACGTGGCACAAACGCCGAAAGTGCTAACCCACCCACAAGAGGAGCAATCGTCGTCTTTTTCTATGGACAGCCAAGAGAGAGGTCTGGTAACTATAGTAGTTTCTACCGACGATAGCAATAACTACACATTTCAACGGGGGGAGTGGGGGTGGGAAGAGGACATCAGTGGGGGCGACAGGCGAGGCACACAGCACCAAAAAGCTTTCCAACGAGCTGAAGTGTTTTCTTAGCCTGTGCTGCAGAAGATTTTGCGCAGTCTGGCTTGTCTCCATGCACGCTGTCCAGGATTATTCTCAGCGCGTGCTCTTGCAACATTAATGGTGCAGTCTGGCTTGTCTTGATGCAGGCTGCTCTGCTGTTTACAAAGCGCGTGCTGCCGAAATGCCTTCATTGTTTGGTTGCTGTTGAGCGCGGCAACTCCTCCCTTTGTTTTGCACGTCACAATGCTTCCACTCGTTTGTCGAGTTTTTTTTCTTGGCATTTTTTATTGTTAACAAAATGACCACCGAGTCTTTAGCGCCAGAACCTCCCGTCAACACTAAACAACCGTTTGCATTGCTCGAGGAAACCACGCATGTGCTGATGCGTCGTGGCTCAGTTATCATCAAGATCAGCGTACATTGTATTTTGAATTACTTTGTTTATATCCTTGGTCCAATACAAACTAACAGCGAGTGTTCATTCGGGGGCTTAATTTGTTGGCTTAGTGTACCTTGTTGCAATGTACACCCAATAGTTGCATGTTAAAGCGTTACAACGCAGGCAAAATGACGTTCATAGGCAGAAGAGTGCGTATGTGTGTGCCAGGCATTAATATTACAAATGTTATCAGTTCAGGATAAAGTAATTTTATCCTATGATATTTCAAGTTATAGGTCAAGTATTTTGATTTAAAGCTTTCGTGACTGCAGTAATTCATATTCTTGGTTCTTTCGGTAAAGTCACGTTGAAGGGAAATAAAATATATAAAACAATACAATTTTCACGACGTTTCGACTGTAGCAAACTGTATTAGTCGAAACGTCGTGAGAATTTTATATATATTGTATTATTTCCCTTCAACGTGACTTTACCGAAAGAACCAAGAATAGGTCAAGTAGTTCGTGCATTTTTATAGTAACAGGTTTGACTTAGAAGGAACATTCAAATCTTCGACAATAGAGTACTAGTTCATGCGTCATCATACGTCTGTTATTATGCACAATTGAGTCCATGCGAAATGGTCTTCACAGGTTGTCCGTTCCTCATACAGTGCGAGGGAGTTTTGGAGAAACGCTATTCAGGTTTATTTTTCAGGAAGGGAGGCCATGTTCTGTGAGGGGGTCCGATTTCCAGGCTGTTTGGATGCAAACGGTCTTCCTAACAGCCGAGTTTTCCAGGCAGATGGTTTAACACAGGTCCCAGAGTTCAGGCAGGTGTAGACGGGAGACTCCTGGCTATTAGCATTTGTGGTGGCCATGCCCAAGGAATCAACCATGAGGAACCGCGTTGAGGCAGAGTTTCTCCAGCAATTACCCTAATGCAGCTAGAGACGGACGTGTCGCCACTGCATCAGCACCCAGGGGTGTGAAGCACCAAGGCACGCTTGCACAAGGCCACAAAGAATATCTAGTCAAGCCTCCATAGCGTGGTGGGGTGGTCGTCTTTTCCAGAAGGCGAGCATTTTTGACAATGTGGACATGCTTTGTAATGTCACAACCCAATCTTACCTTGATGCTAGTTAAAGTTAAGATTTCGTTTCTCCCCCCTTGCCCCACATTATTGATCGACCTTTGATATAGCTTGTTAGTGTGATGGGAAAGGTCCCTGGAACATAATGTCCACATTTGCATGGTAAGGGAATTTTTTTTATTACATATTAAATAAAATAAATCTAGATTCAGATTATTTATGCATCGCAAGGTGCTCTTGTTTAAAGAAGCCAATGGCCGAAACGTTAGTAAAAGTTTCTGCCATCGAGGGACTTTCCTTTGGGAAGAAATGTGGCCAAATGCAGCACTAATACTTCCTACATATTACATGCATTCAATCCTAGTAAATGGTCAGGACAGCAGTAGCGTATGTCAGAATTTTATTTTTGACAATGGTCAGCAAGCTATGCAAGTTCCAGCAATCACAAGCCGTCATCAATATCCACTCCCGTCGAGCACCACAGCCCGGCTCCTGCGCCTCCTGACGGCAATGGCAGCAGACAGGAGCGCAACGACTGCTGTGCCAATGACGAGGAGAAGGGACAGAGTCCCAGCCGAGGCCCACGATGAGGAGGGATCCTCCAGCAGCAGCAGAGTAGCGTCGTTAACAGGAGCTTCTTCAAAGAGCACGGGGCCCTGCAGCGACACCACGTGCTTTCCTACCACGCTGGAAGCGTCAGAGACAGCGTTGCGCTCTGGAGAAACAAGAACAATCGGTTGATGACCACTGGCCCATACAAAAAGGACACCATTTGCTTCAGGTCAAGTTCATCAGAAAATCAAATGAGTAGGTTATTAATGGCATGCCACGGCTTGTCAAAAACCAGTCTGCAAAGTCAGTGAACGTGATCTAAATAAGAAAAACATAGCAACATTACCACCAACAATGAAAACCCCTTTGTCATCTTGGCAAAGGGTTACTCTGCGAGTCTTTTCTAGGAAAATAAGCGCAAGATATTAAATAGAGGTTGCGGTGGTGCTCACTGTAGCGCCTGGTCTGTCCACACTGCCGATTGCACTCGGTGACGAAGTTGGGGCTGGAGCTGTCGCACACCAGGATAGAGCAGTGTAGGTACACCTGTGGTAGACAGAATGCATCGCGCCAGTAAGTAAAGTTTCACATGTATTAGGTAGTCCTTCTGCCCTCTTCAGTTGTACAAAGCACATGTCATCCCTCCATGAGAACCTGGTTTTAAAGTTGAAATTATCAGGCACTCACGACGTCACGGGTGGTGCTGCGGTCAGAGTTCATGAAGGCGAAGGCCTGGAGTGCCAGACGCTTGTAGTGAGAAGGAAGTGGCAGGTCAGCAACACCAGGGAAGAACACACTGCAACAAGGAGACTGCACGGGGCAGCTGCACATGCAAAAAAGTGCCGTTTACCCTTAAGCCAACGCAAGTGTCATGCATTGGATTGAATGCACACATCTTTATTTAAATCTGCACGCGAGGATTAAGGTCAGCTTTACAGACAAGACATGTTCACGATGAGCCAGGCAGCCCAAATGCCAATTTGCAGTGCATCTGTGCGATGCAGCCATCACTGCATGAAGCCGGCCTTGTACAAACCACCAGCTCTGGGAGGCAGAGGATGGCTGTGTTAACATCCAGAACATCAAACCAAGGAGCATTGTGGCCATCGACATTTTGGATGGCACTGCAATCTTGTTTAAACGACGCCAGTACACAAGCCGTTGTCATTTAAAAAAGGACGTAATTAGCATAACTCTGCTTATGTGGGGGAATAAAAAAAAGACAACCAATGCCTCGAACCAGGTTACCTCTGCAGGCCCTGCTGTGGCAGTGAGAGGGTTTAGAGAGCACTACCCCGCCCAGCCTCACCCATTCGTCACAAGCTTCCACTGCGTGGGGTCGGTGTCAACTGCCGTGGGCGTGGCCCAGCAGTCCTTCAGGAAGAGCACCAGTGTGGGGTCAGAGCGGTGCAGCAGTGACGTCTGCACGTAGAGCGGCGTTCCCAGAAGCGTTACCAGCGGGTACTGCCAGGGCTGGTACGGCGTGGTGTAGGAGTTGTCTGGCAGAGTGCGGACATGGTTCACAAGAAATTTGGATTAGAGGCGTAAAAGTCCTGTTTAGAGAGCACATTGGACAAGGCAAAGCACAAATCCTCCAAAACGTGTGCATTACTTTTGAATTGAACCAGGGCACAAGATCAACATTTTCCTGGCATAGAAACCGTGGTTGATATTTCATTTGTATTTTCAGAATACATCGTCACCCTCACCTCCGTTTAGCATGGTTGGCAAAATAGGGTGTATACAACGGCATCTCTAAATGTCTGTAGATGTTGTAAGGGGCACGGTTTCACACGGAGGGGTGGAATCAGGTGCTAAAAGTTGGCCAAGCTCTAGTCCCATTTAGCCAATTAGTAACCAATGAAGCTATTGACACCCATTCGTTCAAGCAAAGGTGACCTAGACAAATGAGGCCAAGAAAGCGTTCCCATTTTTCTTTAAATAATGCCTTCAAGGAGACTGTTTTGGTTGATGGGGTGTGCAAAAAGACCCATTTGGTGGAGCCATGGGAATTAGGGGTATTGTCATCCCTATCAATGTTGGCCCCACACTAACAATATGGTTTCAGCTGGTAGCTGATAGATTCAAAATCTCAGCAGAAATTAGCATTTGAGGTTAAACGTCGTACCATGGAGAATGTGCAAGTCGTTCTAGTTAACTTATGGCTAACTAAGAACTATGTTTGCAGGTTTACAATACTCTGACAGCACAGCCTAGCACGTTGTCCGTTTGTTGCAGTGGTTTGCAGTTCAAGTCCAGCAGCCATGCCGATTAATGCTGCAGATGCATCAAAATCTCATGCAGCCTGAATAAATGGAAATTAAAGCAGGGTTGAGCTCCATCTCAGCACTGGATAAAATAAGCACAACTTACAGCTGGCATCCAGCCAGAGGTAATACGGAGAATACAGACCCAAGTCTTCCCTGGGTAGAGCGACACCACAACCTGTGTTCCCCTAAGGTGGCATTTGTCCGCTCAGAGGTGCACGGTGTGGGAGAAGGCAGCACTCACCAGTGAAGACCTGGAGCAGCAGGGAGAGGGGTCCAGTGGCCGTGGCTGGAGGTGGCGGTGGCAGAGTGCTCACCTGCACTCCAAGCTGCAGGTCGCCACTTCCAAGGAAGCGGCATTGAAGAACCATCCTGGTAAACAGACACCACCCGCCATAAAGGTATGCACCACGCCCTCACGGCAGAAATAGATTGCAGGGTGTTTTGCAGACGTACCATTCAAGGGACCACCTTGGTTAACACCGTGTTTACATTAGCTATAAATCATATTCCTACTACTTCAGGAGATGTTAAAATCATGCGAGACGAAGATAAGTCTCCCTTGTGCGTTGAATGTCCCAAATTTGAAAATTAAATCGTTGATTATGGAAGCAGATTGGTCATGGTTCTGCAGGCGAATGCTGCAAATATTTAATGTCGCAGGGACAGTGGCCATTGATTGGGGTGGGTCTCCTCTGCAAGACTCGTGCTTGACCCTCATGAGCAGAGCACTTGCTGAGGGGTGGTGGCAGTGCTTACTTGTATGTGGACGACTTGGTGATTGCGACGTTTCCATCGACGCAGAGCTCCCGCTCAGAGGCCAACTGTAACTCGTACACGAGCTCTTGCCCACTCCACTGGACACAAAAAGTAGGTCACACAAAACGATAATGCCATCGAGTGATCAAGCAGAAGCATGATACCTGGTATTATCCAAGAGTTGAGATGGCTCAAAATGAGATATTATGATCCCCATAAATTATGCTTTGGCACTCGATTCATTTGACACTCAATCATAAAGGGACCCTGCTGTTCTTTAGAAACTCGTGCATTATTCTGCTCTGCACATCAAGGAGTTGTGCATCGTGAAGGGTCTGATGCAGAACGTCACCAAGACCTATGCAAAGTACTTGCGATTGTCTTCAGCAATAAATTAGCTATGATTGATATGGCCGCATCTAACTTGAAGGGACCACATTTTCCTGGTCCGACAGAGTTTGATGAACCTGGACACAACGCAAAACCAGACCAACGTTAGTGGTAGAAGTTTCGATATTTTTCGTAAACTTGCCAAAAAAACCATCTCGACATGTCCATTCCCAAATCGAAAGTGGACGCACTAGTGCAACGGATTGTCCACCTGGAAAATATTTCGTTCGGCGAGGGCTGTTTCCCAGACCAGTGTAAAATAATGAATGCAACACCACTTTAAAATGTTGGCTTGAGCCATAGTGATCCCACCAACTAGTGCCCCATCCCACAGGTGATAAGTCGAAGGTCAGAGTGCATGTGAAGTAGTTACTTGGCAATGGTGCTGCAACAGGCAGATTCAACCCATTGCAGTATTGATCTACCCGAAGTTTTATAGAACGGAGGTAGCTTAACTAAAGAGCCCCAGTTAGGTCTCCAAGAACTTATATGACTGGATCACACGATATTTGACACCATTGAACGAGGGCTACTAAAATCTGGCAGCCAAGGTTCGGTTTATCCAGTACGGCACTGGGGTGGATCGTCTCATAACTATATGGTCGATCAATTCATCAAGCTGGATGACGGCCATCACAAGAATCAATCCTCGGGCCCTTCCCATTTTAAAGCATAGGTCTTTGTTTGCCAATATCATATTATCGCATGACAAAGTGCCATCAATATGCCGACGATAGACCGCAGTGAAGTCAATATTTTTTATATGGAGCCTCAGGAATATTGTAGATACACTAATATTTGACACTGAAATCAAGCGTAGCTACTTTTTTGTCACGCAATTGGTGCCGATCGCCAGACTGGTAGAGCCTTTGGAGACGTTTTCTGGTGATTTCTCAATTGCATGCCGGTTTCGCCAGAAAGGCCCAGGACCGGCAGATAATCACTCGCCAGATAATCGATGAACAAGTGCAGTCCATCGTATGACTTAGCCCCCAATTTCAGTGTCCTGTTTCCCCATAGCGTCGATCCTTTGTGTAGCGGAGTTTGGAGGAGGGTTTTTGCCATCTTTACAGCTTGCGAGTGATGAGACCGTCCACAGTGACTGTATTCCTCGTGGTCTATTACTTGTAGCCAGGGTGAACCCCTGCAGAGGAGCACGCTTAACCGATTCTTTCTCCCAACTCTCGGCATTCCCCTGCTTTGGGAAGTTAAATTTGGGAATGCAGTGGTTTCCATCCCGAGCTCCAAACCCAGCCACCAGAGGTATATTCCTGGCAACGGCTAACCTTGGTGGTGAGCAGCCTTTTTGAATACAGCCTGTTGCACCCGTTTACGAAATAGGAGGCAAGGAAAATGCCCCCCATGACCTACACGGTACGTGGAAGCCGTAGTTTAATGGATTCAGTCACTCGCTCCCTTTCTCTTCACGTCTTCTGTGGTTATGTGGTAAGTGCTGTTCCAGTCCTTGTTCTGGGAGTGGCTGCGCTGGGGATGGCTGTCGCAGTAAGTGCCACGGTGGCTTTGTTTGTTTCGAAGAGGCGCTGCACAACTTCTTCAAGGGAATTGGAAACGAACTTCTGATCTGCACATTTGCATTGCTAAACTTATAATAAAACTCTGGTGCCTTACCTATGCTCTTATTCTGTCACTTTTTGCTTGTTGCGTTTTCGTTGTGTAACTGTACCATAGCCTGGGCAGTTAGCACGATTATATTAACCGGTCCTAGCCGTCCCCTAGATCTACTTAGCCTCAAGTGCTGTCTAAACTTCGTCAATGGGGAGACAAAGGCGGCCGGGCGTGGTGCTGACCACCCATCCCTGCGTGTGACGATTCGGGAATCGAACCCAGGCCCCTTCTTGCTGTGAGGCCACACGAGATGTTACCACTGCCCTCCACCACCCTCCTCCTCTACGTGGACAACGCTCACAATATATGCATATACTCACACGCACACACACGTGCACTTATCCAAAAATACACACACATATACATAAACCTTGTCCACATACATGGGTATGTGTACACACACCTATCGATGTGTAGAAGACATTACGATTACAAAGAAAGTGCTAGAAAGCACACGTTAAGATATTTGGGAACAGGTGGCCGGAAGGCACTGTACTCATTCAATAAAGAATATACGTGTTGCAGTCGAGTGGAGGGGCCATTGTCCGATAGGGGCGGGGCTGAGCAAGTATATGAGGAGGAGCGAGGCCCGCCGACGGGGCACTTGTTCAGGGACTAATCGACGGCCAAGGTGGACGACATTGAGGCCGGCTGTTCGAGAACAACTGAATTGAACCGTTGGGACTGACTGTTCGAGAAACAACTGAATGAAAATCATTGGCACTGACTGTTCATGAAACAATTTGGTGGAAACCATCGGGGCTGAAGATAGTCATAATAATTACGAGTGTGGCGGTTATTACACTCGGCACTACATACGTTTCAATAGAAATAAAGGTTCTACTTTAAAAAAAAAATGGTGGCAGTGGTGGAATTCAGTCTAGCGTATCCCGAATAAAGACTGGGAGGGGAGCTCCCTTAGAGGAAGAGGTGTCATCCCTAAGTGCCAAAGGTCCCCGAGAACTGGAACCCATCGAGAACCGGAACCCTCTGATAGCTAAATTCCCGAAAGAGGCGGAGGCCCCGCCACGGACTAGGGAACCAGTATCGCTAAGACAAAAAGACTAGCAACACATAGTTAACAGACTGGACCGCCATACCTCGGCCATTGATTGGTTTCTGACAGCGATCGTTGAGGAGAGAGAGGGGAAAGGAGTAGATACTGTGCAACTTGAGCAGCCGCCGATCCCCGCAGTTCTAGGAGCCGAGGTCGACAAGCCAGAACAACACCAAATTCCTATACTCATTGGTTTTTTCGGTAAAGTCACATATGTAGAAATCAAATAAAAAATGTAACTAAATAAAATTAAATTTTAAATAATCACTACGTTTCGAATGCAACACAAGCGATCAACATCAGGTGGACATGGGGTAAAACACATAGCGAGGGAACAAATAGGGTGGACATCACGCACATAGCACATAGAGAACGGTAAACTGCACGGAGGTAAATACAACAAGAAGATGAGAGACGAGAACTCAACAAACCTTACAAACAAAAGGTTACGCAAAACCAATAGGCCAACAACACAGTTAGACATTAACCTGGTTGACCACGTATTTCAAAAGACTGCTAAATTTCGTCATCTATCGCCACGCAGCGGACAGAGACCCAGGAGCCACAGCCGCTGCCGCCACTTGATACGCAGTGAGCTAGAGCCCCAGGGATGCAGCCACCGCTCCCCCTCGCAGCACATCAGGCGGGAGCCGACCGACCTTTCTGGCCGCTGCTACAAGCTGCATCGCGGACCTTGACCACCTCGCCTATGCAGGAGCTACGCCCAACAGCAATCCCGGATGAAGATGTGCCGCCAGAGATACCACCTCGGACCTTCACTGAACCAACTTGAGCCCTGGCGGAGCACACATGAAAGCTGGGTTCCATGAAGGCATTTTTTTGGTGACCATGTGTTGGTGTTAAATAATTGTGTTGCCTCCAAGAGGACGTCTGCGACTCAGTTGAACTCACTACACATATATGTGCAGAATGCAGCTGCAAGAGTACTCGCTCATACCCGTAAGCGTCATTATATTACACCCATCTTACGGTCCCTCCACTGACTACCTATTCAGTCCAGAATACATTTTAAGATTGCACTTACTGTTTTTAAATATCTATCTTTCACATCGCATTTCAGTTTATTCCCCACGTTGGGTTCTCCACTCTGCTTCACTATGTTTGCTGTCCACCCCACAGCTTAAACAAATAAATTGCTGGACAAGCATTCAAATGTGCAGCCCCCACAGTCCAGAAACACTCATCGGCTCCACATCTGACAAATCAATTCAATCAACTTACAAAAATCTGAACTAAAGTCCTATGTTCTTGGATCTTTCGGTAAAGTCACGTAGAACCAATAATATGAAGTCCTGCAATCACGGAAGCTTTAAATCAAAAAGTCCTATTTGTCGTGGCATATGCTGGAGTATAAGAATTTACATGATCCAAATGGCTTGTAACATTTTGGCCTCTCGACCATCCCTACAATGAAGATTATCCAAAATTGGGGGATCGTGGTCTGGGGTATAGAGACTGATTAGATTTACTAAATTAACTTCATCTGCAAAAAAAAAACACACTTGCGTATTTTTTTTCTATCATTATTTATGTATTCGTTTGTTCACCTGGTACATGTGTAGTGAGTTCTCAGAGACGACTTGTAGAGGCAACGAGTTTATTCAATAAACGCTTAACAGCAACAGTCTCAGCCCTTTTTATGTATTACCTGTGGAGGTACAGCCTCCGGACTAGCGCGTATTAAAACCGGGCTACCGCTCTCAGGTCCTCCGGCTATGAGTCACCTAGGGGAGGCTATTCTGACCCGACCCAGCCAAGGTACAGGTCCCGATCACTGGCCCACTCGGACCCGGCCCTTACAAGGACATTGGGCCGGGGGTTCCCAGGGTCTCACCACTGGCCCACAGAGTACCGGCCCTTACATAGACAGCGAGGCTAGGGGTCCCAGGGTCCTGGCTAGCTGCTCTTCTGGCTTTTGTCTTGGACTGGCCCAGGACTCGTTGAGAGGTCCGCTTTTATACACCTCCCAGGTGTGTCCGTCTCTGGCCACGCCTTCCTTCCAGAGAGTTCCAGGGGGTGGGGGTCTCGGGGAATCCCAGAACACCCCGCAGCCCCATCCTGCTATTAGGCTGGAGAACGTAGCGACCACTCTGCCGGTGCAAGGTACTGCTCCTGTTGGGCCCTTTATGCCACTGCAGGTAAGTGCCCACAGCCCAATTACAGCACGACACGTGAACCCAAACAGAGGCACTTCTTCTCAGCCAGGTGGAAACTGAAATATTCAACGCACCTCTGCAGAGTCCTCGGCCATCAAATGCCAGTGTCATGCAAAGAGTCGCCATAAATTTAACATCGCAAAGTATCGCTATAACGTCACTGCCAACATGAGCGTTGCGAGGCAATGCTCCTTCCGTTCGCAGTGTATGCGGACATAATGTATGGTAAGTCCTCGATTTATTGAGATGCGTGGCTGAGCGGCACGATACAATACGTGTGATGATCGTGTACGTAGGGGCATACCCTCATATGTTCTTTGTATGCTGTCTTTGTTTTAATTTGCAGAATTATTTTTTCACTGCATCACAACGAGAGGTAAATGACCAAAAAGTTCTGCTTCTGCTTCAATCGCCAAGAAGTGTAGGAAGGTGATCACTTTGCAAACCAAAATAGAAGTGGTATACTCTTTGGTTCTATTCGGTAAAGTCACGTAGGTAAAAACATAACTAAATAAAAATCACGACGTTTCGGCCACAACACAAGCAGCCTTCATCAGGTGAAGGGACCAGACTGTCTCGAGGACAGAGCTAGAGTGAACACAGCTAAGCTCAGACCGCGACCTTAAAGCTGTGTGAGAGGAATCAAGGTGCCTTGACAAAGGAATTAGCATAAAAATTAGCATTTAATTGGCGGACTTAGCATGATGAACGGTGTAGAGGGGGTGAACATGTGCAGACCGGCGAGGGGGGGAGGTGTGAAAAGGGAAGAAAAGGGAAGCTGCGAAAGTTTGGGGTACCACTTGAAAAAATACTGTACCATTGAAAATTAGTTTAATATTTGGTTCGATTTAGAACATCTTTCCAATGGTTGCTTAATTTGAAACCATCTTCTCGGTTGAAATTGTGTCTGTTTGTAAATCTGAATTGCCTCGTGAACAAATCTCTGATAAAAACCCGTGGGTTTGCAAAGAACCTTGGTATCGGAGAAAATTATATCGTGATGACCCACAGTGTTGTAACAGTGATCAGCTACGGCAGAAGAATTCGTTCTGCTGTGTTTTAAATCTGATTTGTGCTCGCGAATTCGGTCAGAGACATGTCGCTTCATCTCTGCGATATAGCAATAACCGCAGGTACAACTCAATTTGTAAACCCCGGGGTACTGTAAGTCAGGAATGACATCCTTCACGGATGGGATCCGATCACGTATTTTGTGTACTTATTGAACCGGAACTGGATCTTGTGTTTGTTTAGAATTTTGGAAATCTTTTTAGTAACGCCTGCTATATATGGTAGTGTGATGGTTTTGATCGGAGTATCAAGTGGTTGTTTCTGTATGGAGGGAGAAACAGCTTGGCGGATGGTATGGTCAGAGTATCCGTTCCTCTTGAGGGCCAGATGTACATGTTTTAATTCACTGGCGAGGTGGTGTTGGTCCGAAATGCAATGAGCCATGTGGTATAACGTTTTGATGAAATAATTATTTTGAGTCGGGTGGTGGTGGGAATCAGGTTTCTTGTAGGAATCTGTGTGGGTGGGTTTCCTGTAAACAGAATGCCCCAATGAGCCATCAGGTCTCCTCTCAAACACAACATCCAAGAATGGTTGCTTGCCATCTTTCTCCACTTCCATGGTGAATTTGATGGCAGGGCGTCTGGAATTAATGTGGTCTAGGAAAAGGTTCAAAGCTGGGAGGCCATGTGGCCAAATGACGAAAGTGTCGTCTACATATCTCTTCCACAGGGAAGGTTTGAGGATGCCGTCCAATTCAAATATCTCCATGAAAACATTGGGTATCACTGGCGACAAGGGGGAACCCATGGGGGTACCCTCATTTTGTTTGTAAAAGGTGTCATTCCAAGTAAAGTAAGTGTTGGAAAGCGACAGGCGAGGTACCATGCACCAAAAAGCCTTCCAAACGAGCTAAAAAGTTGATATAAAGCTTCCGTGAGTGCAGGGATTCATATTCTTGGTTCTTTCAGTAAAGTCATGTAGAAAGGAAACATTAAAATAATAAAAAAATAAAATGACAATATTTTTATTGTTTCCCTTCTACGTGACTTTACTGAAAGAACCAAGAATGAGCTAGAAAGTGTTTTCTTAGCCCGTGCTCCTTAGGCAATTGTGCAGTCTGGCTTGTCTCCATGCATGCTGTCCAGGATTGTCCTAAGCCTGTGCTCTTGCAAAATTAATGGTGCTATCTCCGGCTTGTCTTGATGCAGGCTGCTCTGCAGTTTACACTCAGCCCGTGCTGCCAAACTTCATTGTTTGGTTGCTGTTGAGAGCCGCAGCTCCTCCTTTTGTTTTTCACGCCACAACGCTGCCACTTTTTGTTTGGGAGGTTTTTTTAGTCATTTTTTGTAAACAAAATGGCCATCGAGTCTTTAGCGCCACAGAACCTCCCGTCAACACCAAGCAACCGTTTGTATTGCTCGAGGCAACCACGCATGTGCAGATTGTTGTATATATAGGTGTTATGAAAATTGATGAAAATAATGAAAATTAAATGAAATTTGAGATTTGCATAATTTATCCGAAATTATGTTAATCAATGTAATTATGCACATAAATTATGCTGATTCGAGAGATAATCGTATTAATTTATGCGAGTGGGTGTGGTTATAATAATGCAGGTCGTTATGGATTATAAGGTCGAGCCTCGGTGACGAGGATTGTGTTATGAATTGGAATAACGCAATTAATCGTATGCAGTGACGCAGGCGTTGGGAGCGTGAATGAGAGAGAGTCGATTCGACTCTGCTCTTTAATTCCGTATTATCGATAAGGATACGATTACTCTCGATTGAACATTACGAATTATGTGTGTTATGGATTATGTGTGGTGATAGTGTGCTTATGATAGGTCCCCAGTATTCAGATCTCATACGCAGAACAATATTAAGCAGAATTTCAGGAAGAATCACATACAAACCTTCTGCTTTGATCAATTTTATTTTCTAGCTAACTTTAATTTTTGGATAATATGAAAACTCAATCTCGGGATGTTGGAATTTCAACACAGCGTTAACATGATACCATCACGATTGCGTTGTTTCACCTCGATAGCGGCACCTGTGGTTAATTCCCGACGCGTAACGCAATCGATCGGTTGTTGAGAGAGAAATTAAAAACAAGCGAACTATTCTATCAAAACCTTAACCTTATAATATGCAAACTCGTATTCTTGAATGATTACAAAACACGGCACTCGGTCTTTGATTCGTATCCAATCCTTAACACATTCTGATATGCGAAATTTTTATGCTTGAAATCGTCAGTACAGTACCACGGCGATGTTCGTTCATTGATTCATCAAGGAGTATGCAATTAAAGCGTTCGACTGAAATAATTCTGATTGCCTCATCAACGTAACTCAATGGGTTGCGATGTTTTTCGTTATCAGCTAATAGTTGACGCAGTTATCATAAGTCTTGTATGTTTAATGGGAGGGTTGTTGATTTCTTGCGTTGAGCAAACGCCTAGGTTGATTCCCTTGTCAAAAAAAATGTTTGTTCGTTCTGTAGCGGTGGGGGAGTGAGGAGGGAGTGTGGGGGAGGGGCATACGAACGAATGCCAGTTTCTGTCCACCGCTGGCTGGATGAGTCAGCACGACGCTCGCCGTCGTCGCGCCGATGGGTGTTGAGTGCGGGGCCGCTTCCCTCTCAGCCCTGGTGACGCGAAGTTGCGCGCTGTAGCACGCTGGTGGCACGCTGTTGGCACGCGCTGGTGCTGGTGGCACGCTGGTGGCGCGCTGGTGGCGCGCTGTTGGCGCGCGCTCCCTCTCCTTGAAGATGCGCGAACGCGCCCGTGCTGATTCGCTGACAGCAGTTTCCTCCACTGCTGGATGAGCTGCGCCGGTGCGCGCTCTTTCCGCTGCTGTAGTATCTGACGCTGCGCTCGCGGGCGACAGGTCAAGTTTTTCTTCTGCTGAGTGAGCCGAGTCGCACGCGCTCTCTTTGTTGAGGTTGTTGTCGGCTCTCTGACAGCAGGTTTCCTCCACTGCTGTATGACTCAAGTCGCACGCGCTTGGTCACTGGTTTGCTGAAGTTGTTGGCGGCTGCTCGTGCTTTTCCGCTGCTGGTTGAGCCACGTTGCACGTGCTTTCTTTGTGGAGATGCTCGAGCGCTCTCAGCGCTGATTCTTTGTTGGCGGCTGGCCAAGCTTTTTCTTCAGTTGAGTGAGTTGAGTCGCACGTGCTCTCTGTTGAAGTGCGCGAATGCGCCCGTGCTGGTTCGCTGACAGCAGGTTTCCTCCACTGCTGTATGACTCACTTTTGTTGATACATCGCGACTCAGCGATCCCGCTACTCAGCGAGGCTCGGAGCCAGCCGCTCCATGCGACTGCTCGTCCTGTGGACGTCTTGACTCGCTGATCTGTCTTGACTCTTGACTTAACTTCACTGACTTTTGAAAATGCGGCTGACCGTTATATTCAAAGACAATTATCTCTGCGCAGTGGAAAAGGTGGGGCAGGGTCTGTGTGTGCGAGTTCGTGTGTGTACAGATGGCTCCTGCAATAACGATCTGTTTGCCCTGGCGTGAAATTCCTCTCTTGCGCTCTTCGGGAGAGACAAAGGTGGTCGGGGTTGCTTGGGATATTGTTTAAACTCTTTCGTAAGTTTGCCCGTTTGCCTCATTCCTTCACGAAAACCTTTGATGTGACTGTATTTTGTCTCCAAGCTTTGTTTTAACAGTCAAAGTATTAAAGGTGAAAATCATTTGCTAGCGAATTAATTATTGGATAATAATTCACTGATGTATCTGGTGGCCTGGTCTTAATTGGAGTGAGCGCGAGTACCGTTAACTTTAGCTTATTCTTGTTATTGCATTTTAAATTTTAACCGTTGTTTAAAAAAAATGGTTTAACCCGTGGGCGTCCTCATTTCTGGTTTGCGGAAGGCTTCCCTCTGCGTGACCTCCCTTAGGGCACAACAAACGCTTGTTCATCTGGAGATCTTCGCAGATAGCTGCTAACATCCTCGCCTCGAGAGTTTTATTATTTTTTTATTTATTAATGGCCTGTTTATGACTGACATCTGATTTTTCGTGTGCCTGGCTTACGGGTTTTATTATTTTTTTTCGTTTGTTAAAAAAATATGTATATAACGGTAAATATTATTGTTAATATCAATTTTGGAAAAGGCTCATATACAACAAGATGCATCCTGTGGCTCAGTTATCATTAAAATCAGCATACATTGCAGTTTGATGTATTTAGTTCATCTTGGACCAAGGATACAAACAAATAGCGAGTTCATTCGGGGGCTTTAGTTTGTTGGCTTTGTAAACCCAATAGTTTGTTTAAAGCGTCAAAATGGAAGACAATCATGTTCATTAGGCAAAGAGGGTGTGTGTATATGGGTGCCATTAGGCATTTATATTGCAAACGTTCAGTTCAGGACAACGTTATTTTATACCATGATATTTCAGGTTATAGGTCAAGAAGTTGTGGTTCGTGTATTTTCTAATATTACCAGGTAGGACTTGGCAGGAAATTACCGATGAAAATAGAGTACTGGTTCATTCGTCATCATGTCAGTTATTATGCAAGATTGAGCAAGGCCAGGAGAAATGGTATTTTCAGGTTGTCCGTCCTTCATACAGTGCGAGGGCGTTTAGGAGAAACGCCGTTCAGGTTTACTTTTCAGGAAGGGAGGCCATGTCCAGGGAGATGGACAAATGATTTCCAGGCCGTGTTTGATGCAGCGGCCTTCATAACAGCGGAGTTTTCCAGGCAGATGGTTTAACACAGTTCAGGCAGTTGTAGACATGAGAATCCTGGCTATCAGCATTTGTGGTGGCCATGCACAAGGAATTAACCATTGAGGAACCGAGTTGAGGCAGCGTTTCTCCAGCAATCACCCTAATGTAGCTAGAGACGGACGCGTCGCCACTGCATCAGCACCCAGGGGTCTGAAGCACCAAGCCACGCGTGCACAAGGCCACAAAGAATGTCTAGTCAAGCCTCCATAGCATGGTGGGGTGGTTGTCTTTTCCAGGGGAAAAGCACTTTTGACAATGTGGACAGATGCTTTGTAATGCCACAACCTAACCTTTAATTAAAGCTAGTTAAAGTTAGCATGCCATTTCTCTCCCCTTGCCCCACATGCTTGATGTACCTTTGATATAGTTTGTGTGATAGAAATCTCTATAACATGTCCACATTTGCACGTTTTAGGGGAGAACGATTCAATAATTAATGAAATACATCTGGATTCAGATTATTTAAGCATGGCAAGGTGCTCTTGTTTGAAGAAGGCAATGGCCTAAACGTTGGTACAAGTTGCCGCTATTGAGGGACTTGGCCAAATGCGGCACTAATTCTGCACACATACAATCCTTGTGAAAGGTCAGAACAGCAGTAGCGAATTTCAGCATTTTATTTTGACCACAATGGTCAGCAAGACATGCAAGTTCCAGCAAATCACAATTAGTCGTCATCAATAGCCACTGCCGTGGAGCGCCACAGCCCGGCTCCTACGCCTCCTGACGGCAATGGCAGCAGACAGGAGAGCAACGACGGCTGTGGCAATGACGAGGAGAAAGGACAGAGTCCCAGCCGAGGCCCACGATGAGGAGGGAGCCTCCAGCAACAGCAGAACAGCATCGTTAACAGGAGCTTCTTCAAAGAGCACGGGGCCCTGCAGCGACACCACGTGCTTGCCTACCACGCTGGAAGTGTCAGAGACGGTGTTGCGCTCTGGAACAAAAACAGAAATTGGTTGATGACCACTGGCCCATACAAAAGGACGCCATATGCTTCAGGTCAAGTTCCTCAAATGAGTAGGTCATTAATGGCATGCCACGGCTTGTCGAGAACTAGTCTGCAAAGTCACAGCTAATGTGATCTAAATAGGAACGATAACATAGCAACATTATCCCAAACATGAAAACCCCTTTGTCCTCTTGACAAATCGCTACTCTGCGAGTCGTTGCTGGGTAAATAAGCGCTAGATATTTAATAGAGGTCACGGTGGTACTCACTGTAGCGCCTGGTCTGCCCACACTGACGATTGCACTCGGTGACAAAGTTGGGGCTGGAGCTGTCGCACACCACGATAGAGCAGTGTAGATAAACCTGTGGCAGACAGAATGCATCGCGCCAGTATGTAAAGGGTCCCATGTTTTAGGTAGTCCTTCTGGCTGTCCAATTGTACAAAGTACACGTCATAGTCTGGGTTTGTTCAGTAAAGTCACGTAGAAGGGAAATAATAGAAGTAAAATAAAGTTACGTTTCGATTGCACCACAAGCAATTAGGTGTGAAATCAGTAAGAATTTTGAAAAAAGCGTCAGTTTTAGCCAAACTTTCTTGCTGTTGTTTTCAGACCGATTGCTTGTGTTGCAATCGAAACGTCGTGAGAATTTGTTTTATTTTTATTATTCCCCTTCTACGCGAATTTACTGAAATAACATCGAATATGCATCCCTGCAGTTATGAAAAGCTTTAAAAAACCGAAATTAAAAGTACACTTCATCCAGGGGCAGAGCCAGGGGTGACATTCTGCGTATAAGTGTACGACACTCGGTCTGGCGTACTCCGTGCAACTGCATTGTCAGAGTGTCACCAACCGATGGCGTCTAGTTCAGCCGACTGATCATTCTTGAAACTATGTTGAATGTCACCCCGGCCTGAAATCCTGGCTCCGCCCCTGACTTCATCCCTCCATGGGGACCTGGTTTCTAATGGATGGAAAGAATCGGGCACTCACGAGGTCACGGGTGGTGCTGCGGTCAGAGTTCATGAAGGCGAAGGCCTGGAGCGCGAGGCGCTTGTAGTGAGAAGGCAGCGGCAGGTCAGCAACACCAGGGAAGGACACACTGCAACAAGGAGACTGCACGGGGCAGCTGCACAAGAAACAGTGCCGTTAAACCATCAAGTCCAAGCGAGTGTCATGCATCGGATTGAATGCACGCATCTTTATTTAAAATCTGCACGCGAGGATGAAGACCAGCTTTAAAGTCAGGACGTGCTCACGACCAGCAAGGCAGCCCAAATGGCAATATCAGTGCACCATGTCCGATGCAACCATCACTGCATGTGGTCGGCCTTGTACAAACCACCATCTTTGGGAGGCAGATGGTGGCTGTGTTAACATCCCGAACATCAACCCAAGGAGCATTGTGGGCATCGACATTTGGGGATGGCACTGTAATCTTGTTTAAAACGACACCAGTAATTGGTCACCATTACACGAACTGTTGTCATTGAAAAAGGGCCGTAATTAGCACAACTCTGCTTACGTGGGGGAAACAGCTAACCAATGCCTTGAACGAGGTTGCCTCTGCAGGCCCTGCTGTGGCAGTGAGAGAGGGTTTAGAGAGCACTACCCCGCCCCCAGCCTTACCCATCCGCCACAAGCTTCCACTGCGTGGGGTCGGCGTCATCTGCCGTGGGCGTGGCCCAGCAGTCCTTCAGGAAGAGTGCCAGCGTGGGGTCAGAGCGGTGCAGCAGTGACGCCTGCACGTAGAGCGGCGTGCCCAGAAGCGTCACCAGCGGGTACTGCCAGGGCTGTACGGCATGGTGTAGGAGTTGTCTGGCAGCATGCGGAGACGGTTCACAAGGCATGTGGATTAGTGGTGTAAAAGGTCATGTTTACAGCACATGGACAAGGCAAAAGCACAAAGCCCTCTAAAACGTGTGCATAACTTTGAATTGTGACTCGGGCACACATTATCGCAACATTTTCCTGGTATAGAAAGTGGTTAACATTTCATTTGTATTTTCAGAATAAATTCTGTCACCCTCACCTCCGATTAGCATGGTTGGCTACATGCTGTGTATACAACAGCATCTCTCAACGTCTGTAGATGTTTTAAAGGGGCACGTGGTTTCACACGGAAGTGGTGGGAATCGGGTGGCAACAGATGGCCAAGCTCCAAGTCCCATTTTTAGCCAATTGGTAACTAATTAAGCTATTGAAAAGCATTCGAACAAACAAAGGTGACCTGGACAAATGAGGCCAAGAAAGCAGTCCAATTTTCTTTCAAAGTTCCCTCAAGGAGACCATTTTGGTTGATGGGTTGTGGTAAAGACGCATTTGGTAGCGCTATGGCAATTAAGGGAATCGTCATCCCTTTCAATGTCGGCCCCACACTAACAAAATGGTTTCAGCTGGTAGCTGCTAGATTTAAAACCTCAGCAGAAATTAGCATTTAAAGTTGCACGTCGTACCATGGAGAATGTGCAAGGCGTTCTAGTTCACGTGTGGCTATGAACTCTGTTGGCAGGTTCACAATACTCTGGCAGCACAGCATGTCATCCGTTTGTTGCAGTGGTTTGCAATTAAAGCAGCCCTGCCGATGCATCCAAAAATCTCATGCAGCCTGCAATCGGTGGACATTAAACCAGCGTTGAGCTCCATCTCAGCACTGGATAAAATAAGCTCGAGCCAGAGCTAATATGGAGAATACGAACCCAAGTCTTCCCTGGGTAGAGCAACATCAGAACCCGTGTTCCCTAACGTGGCATTTGTTTGCTCCGAGGTGAGTGGTGTGGGAGAGGGCAGCACTCACCAGTGAAGACCTGGAGCAGCAGGGAGAGGGGTCCAGTGGCAGTGGCTGGAGGTGGTGGTGGGAGAGTGCTCACCTGCACTCCAAGCTGCAGGTCTCCACTTCCAAGGAAGCGGCATTGAAGAACCATCCTGGTAAACAGACACCACCCGCCAAAGGCATGCACCACGCCCTCACGGCAGAAAGATTGCAGGGCGTATTGCAGACGTACCAGTGAAGGGACCCACCTTGGTTAACACCCTGTTTACATTAGCCATTAACCACATTTCTACTATTTCGGGAGACGATAAAGATCCTGTGACAAAGACAAGATGACCTTGCGCGTTGAATGTCCCAATTTGAAAATTAAATTGTGCAATATGGAAGCTCAGATTGGTCATGGTACTGCAAATATTTAATGTCGCAGGGACAGTGGCGGGGGTGGGTCTCCTCTGCAAGACTCGTGCTTGACCCTCATGAGCAGAGCACTTGCTGAGGGGTGGTGGCAGTGCTTACTTGTATGTGGACGACTTGGTGATTGCGACGTTTCCATCGACGCAGAGCTCCCGATCGGAGGCCAACAGTAACTCGTACACGAGCTCCTGCCCACTCCACTGGACACACCAAAACGATAATTCCACCGAGTGATCAAGCATAAGAATAATAACTGGCCAAGAGTCGAGATGGCTCAAAATTAGATATTATGATCCCCATAAATTCTGCTTTGGCACTCAATCATAGAGGGACCCTGCTGTTCTTTAGAAACTCGTGCATTATTGTGGTCTGCACATCAAGGAGTTGTGCATCGTGAAGGGTCCGCTGCAGCACTTCAAGTCCTATGCAAAGTACTTGCGACAGTATTCAGCAATAAAATAGCCATGATTGATGGCAGCATCTAACGTGAAGGGACCACATTTACCTGGTCTATCAGAGTTTGATTAACCTAAAAACGCAAAACGAGACGAACGTTGGGAGAGGTTTCGATGTTCTCCGTTAATATGCCAAAAAAAAACCACCACCGCCATGTCGATTCCCAAATAAGTGGACGCACTAGTGCAACGGAAAAGCTTGTTTGGTGAGGAACGTTTCCCAGAGCAGTTTAAAATAATTAAGGTAACACCACTCAAATGCTGGCTTGGAGCCATAGTGATCCCACCAACTATTGCCCCATCCCACAGGTGAATAGAGTCGATGGTCAGAGCGTTTGTGAAGCGGTTACTTGGCAATGTTGCTGCAACAGGCAGATCCAACCCATTGCAGTTATCTACCCAAAGTTCTAGAGAACGGGAGGTAGCTCAACTAAAGATCCCCATATTTTTGGTTCTTTCGGTGAAGCCACGTAGAAGGAACACAATAAAATACTAAGATGAAGCATTAATTTATTATTTTAGTGTTTCCCTTCTACGTGACTTTACCGAAAGAACCAAGAATATGAATCCCTGCAGTCACGAAAGCTTTAAATCAAAATTTAAAGATGCCCCAGTTCTCTACAAGATCATATATTACTGGATCACACGCGATGTTTTGACACCATTGACCGAGAGCTACTAAAATCGGGCAGCTCAAGGTTAGGTTTATCCAGTACGGCACTGGGGTGGATCGTCTCATAACTATATGGTCGATCAATTCATCAAGCTGGATGGCCATCACCTATGCCACACCTAGTTGGTGTACGACAAGGATCCATCCTCGGGACCCTCCTATTTTTAATCGTAGGTCTTTGTTTGCCAATATTATATTATCGCATGACATGGCCATCAGTATGCCGACGATACATTGCAGTGAAGTCAATATTTTTAATTACAGAGTCTCAGGAAAATCGTAGATACACTAGCAGTGCACGAAACAGATGAATCGAGAAAACTATCGGAGGTTCTGCTGGTTGGCATAGGAAAGCACATGTGGGATGATCAGGCATGGCAGTCGCCGATTCCAAGATTGTTGCCTACTCTTTTAGAGCCTTGGGCACCATACAACTCGAATAGTTCCATCGACCACCTTACGCAAAATATAGTCAGGGCTTAAAAACATTTGCATATCAGGGCTCTACACCATACTAGACCATCATTGAGTCGTCACAGCCAAGTGGCATACAGCATCGTATCGACAAAGCGTGACTATTGCAATTCTCCATCCTACAGGTCATCCGGTAGAAACATTAACAAGCTGCAAAGTGTACGAAGCGCTTTGGCACGTGTGGTCATGGGTACTGCAAAATCCAACCAAGTCCGTCCAGTGCTTGCCGAGGTGCATTGCCTTTTGGCTAATAGGTGAAGTCATTCGATTAATTTATGCTCCATTGCGATGTTCACCTGTGTCTTCCAGAAGCATGACCATCAACCAGAACTCAAATTATAATTTCTGTGCAAGAATTGATCGTTACCTCATTTGCTCAAGTCAAATCCTATGCAATAAGCAAACTATGTGCAAGCCACGATGAAGGCAAATACGGCAGCAGATAACTGCACCAGGCATAAGTCCACTCGCCCACGAGTGAACGCGTTGGGATTGTTTAACGAAAGTGTCAGAATCGACTCCCGTATCCCGGAGTCAAAGCACATTGCTTCAAAGAGCAACCTTAATGACTGCACAATTCGGAACATGCCAGTGATACTGCACATCAGCACTCCCATGCGATGCATTTAATCCCACTCCAGTTGACGTAAAGGTACGTCAATTGCTATAGAGATTTAGGAGTGCGGTGAACTGGTCGCTGGGTTTCAGCATGGTCACCGCACCACAAGTTACCCATTTAACTACATCAGGATGGGGGCAGGGCAAAGCAGAGTCCAGGAGCCCAGTACCTGCACAGTGGCACCACACGCTGCCATGGGCACGTCAAAGACTGCAAGGTCTGCAGACACCAGGACGGGACTGCACTGCGCGCCGCTACTGCCAGTCAGGTGCACGGTGCTCAGGTCCAGCGGTGGAGACGTCAGGTTCCGAGACACAGGCACCACAAAGCGCCCATCTGTGGTGCACACTGGGTGGAGCATGTTGGGAAGAAGGGTATGGGAGAGTTCAGTCAATCACGAAAGATGCCCCATGTAGCCCGTGGTGATGCAACAAGTTCAAGAAACCAGCATAGCAGGATGCTACTGTGCACCAACATAGACACTCACAGCAAGAGCCTATATTTTGATTTGAAGCTTTCGTGACTGCAGGGATTCATATTCTTGGTTCTTTCGGTTAAGTCATGTAGAAGGGAAACAAGTAAAATATATAATAAAAGACCGAAGAATAAATAGAGCCTAGTTCAGGTAGCAAATTATTAAACCTCCGTTTTGAGTCAGCTACGTACCAGCTTCACTGTAGAAGCAGCGGCGTAGAGTGGTGTCGTAGCAGCAGCCACTCTGTGCACAGACGTCCGCGCTCAGGACACTCTGCACAGCATTGCATGGGAAGTTCCTGCTCTGACCAGAGCACGTGGCGATCTCTAACAGCAGGAGCACAACAGGTGATCGTACAAAAACCCCACGTACTTAAATAAGTCATCGTTTGAGCTACGTGTCAAGTATGTGAATGAGTGTTACTTGGCACATGACCAAATTACCCAGGCAATGCACCCATTCTCGGAAGCGGAGCAGGGTTGAGTGTACAGCAAAGATAGGCAAAGACCGTGCTCACTGGATGTAAAAGGCTATGGCAGTGCTGCACAGTTTGTTGCATTGCAGGTCAGTGCCACTCAACATTTGCCAACGAGGAGCAGCGTGGTGAAGCATGGTCAAATTAACCCTCAAGACCCAGGGGCAGCACCAATCAGCAGTGCATTAGGAATACGCGTTCATATGGTGCAACTATTGCAATCAGCCATTGGGGGAAATTGCATCGGAAAATGATTCAAACAGCAAGTTGGTACAGTAAAATCCAAGGACATGAAACGCACTTGCTAGAAACGCAAAAGCACCAGGAGAGATGATCTAGGTCGATACAAAAGGCAGCCGTTGAGCCAGCAGACCCATTTTATAGCACCAAGTCATAGGTAGTGCAGTCTGTACGTCCGATTAGCAGAGTCAATGATACTCACCTCCGGCCCTCGCCGATCTTAGGTTCTCAGGGCAGTCGATGGTGAAAGCCCAGACGAGTCCATTCAGCCCCTGCCGCATCTCCTGCAGCTCCACCTGGACCTTCCTCCTGCCGTCCTGGTGAAATCAGCAGTCCTCAAATCGGAATTGGGGCCAGTACTCCAGGAAGGCTCAAACAAATCAATAGATTTAGTGTATTCTAATTGTTTGGGTCAGGCCAGGCCAACGACAAGGAAGACTCAATAGGAAACCCATCGCCACCTGCCAGCCAAACTAAGATAGGCAGACCACACGGGGGTTGCATTCCTGGGTCCGAAATCACTTTCCCAGGTTAACCGTTGTTATTGTAGAAACGGACGCTGCCCTGCTCTCTACGTGTAATACATTTTCCATATTCACCATACCACAAAACCTCCATTATTCTTGCCACAAACACCTTCACACGGGCATCACGATCCCTGGGCAGACAGCCCATTAGGTGTCAACTACACATTTGTTATTTGGTTTCACTTTCATGTTTTGTGCACTACTTGAGGTTACTTGTACATCTTTCTGGCACAAAGCTCGTATGTTGGTTAGGTCTTCCACTTACATTTTGCTGGTATACACCATCCATGTCCTAATTCGCCCTGAATGCAATACTTTTCTTACATCTACGTTGGTCTCTTAGAGGCCAGCTTGGATAGTGACCTTCTGTAGTAACAGTGCCGTTTATTCTATACCTGGAATCAAAGCAGTTTGATGCTAATCTTTGCATTGAGTAGTATTGCGAAAGCTGCATCCATTGGCAGGCGTGAATTACATAAACTGAAAGCCTGTTTTGCCGTGCTTTGTGACGTAAACAGTTAACCTTTCACATATTCCCTCTATCAAGGCGGCCACTTGGTGACATGGATGTCTAGATGGCAAATCTTTTACTGTTATGCACAGGGGGAGAACAATTATGCTAGAGATAAGACTGATGAGGCGGAGACTAAAGACAAAAAAAGAAATGCAATGAGGCAAGGCCATGAGCAAGAAGAGACTTATGAATGGTTGAGAGAGTAGTGTAGCGGCATGGCATAATACAATGAGCAAGACGACAAACCAAGGTAAACTGGTAAGACAAGGATGGCAAGACAGATGGAATTAGCATGGCATCGATTGTACGGGAATACCAGTCAAGAGAAAGAGCTTCTGTATAAACTAGAAACAAAGTAGCTACCACCGAGCGATGATCGAAATCATAACAACTTGTAGGAATAAATAGAAAGGCAATAAAACCCACCTGAAAACAAATTCCAGAGTGGATGGTAAGAGCTAAATCAAAGATTAAATCTTGGAAACAAATTTTATAAATGCACGAGCCAAGCAAAAGGAAAATACCACGGTAGGCAAAATCCAATTTGATTAAGGCCAGACAACATCGTTGGCACGTGATAGCTGAACGGTTATGGATTGCAAAACATCAAATTCGCTACTATCACATCAGCCCCAGCGGGTACTAGTATCGACGCAAGTCACAATGGTCTCCTCGTGTTCACCTCCACGCGCACGTGGCAGGCATCACCAGCAGCGGTGAAGTGGAGCCCAGCACCATCCCTCGCGATGGAGAAGCCGCACGCCCCCTGCAAAGACTCCACATCCACGGCCTCATTCCGCACCGCTGGACACAAGAACAAAGTTAGAAAAACCTGCGTTTGGATGGCTTGTACACCACAAGTTAATGTAGGCAGCGTGACTGCAAGGGCAACAAAGGATGGCGTCAGTGTCAGCTCGAGTAGGAAGTGTCCAGTCCCAGGAACGTGTCTAGGAAACAGGAACCTCAATACGCTGCTGGAATTACGGTACTCACAAAACCAGCACAACGAACTCGTATAATAGTTGCTAGTAATAAGACTGCGTGTCAGATTTGGCGACAAGATCTTCCAAGTCGTCAACCGAGGACTCATGTGGGAAATGCAGATGATGCGAGTAGAGAACAAGAGTCTGACAGGAGTCACCAGGTTCAGTTTACAACGGAAGGCACCACCTTGCATGAAATTGTCCAATTAAAGGAAAGGAGCACGCATTGCACAGGCAAGCAAAATAAGGCATTGCTTAATAAAGGATTCACCCATCTTGTAAACACATGCAGTTAGCCAATGGAAGAATACGGTTTTAATAATCGTCGTGTTGCATTAGACTAGTTGAAATGAACCCCGAAGCCAAATCATTACCATGCTTCGAATCCCAGATTCTTAAATGTTCCATTGTTCATGTGAATTACATGTCACAACGCAGAGCGAACTAAGAAACCTAAAAAGCGATAACGTATAAGAAAAAAAACTGCAGGTCAGAAGGCATCGAAAAAAGGAGTTGGGACCAAACAAGGGGCCAGAGAATCTCAGCCCCGAATCAATCAATTTCATCGTATATAGAGTCATCATACAATGGATCAATATGGTTAATTATGTCATCACGCTTGAAGTGAAAGCTCATGGACTCACTCCGTACAAAAACACGGTAATCGCTGTCAGAGGAGCTGCTCCATCCCACAGAGAAACCCAGAGTGGAGGAGAGGCATTGCTTCAGCAGACCTGGGGGAGACAGTTCAGAAGTTGACACATCAACGACACCTTATGGAAAAATAAAAATAAAAACAGCCCGTGCCAGTTGCTGGCTGGGCACAGTGCATTCATTGTTCTGTGCACACAAGTCTGTAAGGTGTTGCGTTGTTCTAATTTGGCACAAATTCCAAAAGGTCACGTGCACGATTCGACAGTATGAAGCTCACACAAGAGATCGTCAACCTGCAGCTTCGAAGCCGCAGGTTGAAACATTGCTCTTGATGTTTTGTTCGTAGACCCCCGCATTAGACTCTTGAAATTGTAGTGGAAAGTATTCACTGTAGATCCTGATATATGCAAATTATTAACGCGCGTGCACAGTTCGCCGTTACTATAATGGAAAGGAACAGGCCATGATGATTTTGCCACGTGTGTGAAACGTATAGGTCGTGTGCGGTCAAATGTTGTACAATTCACTATTTTAAGTAAAGTTGCAAGAGTTGTGCCAATCAGTCACAAGCCACATTTTTCGAAAACGTTATTATCGTTAAAAGGAACGGGCAAAGGGAGCGTTAATGTCCCCGAACAACCCCTTTCCAATGCACTGGGGGACTATTAATCATCCACGTGCCGGTCTCGTGCCCAGCAGCAGCAGTGACGTCGCGTCACGTGACTGCTGCAGCGCACAACAAATTCACCCCCCCCCCCACCTCGTCCTGGCAGCGCTCTCGTGGACAACTCATGTCGCCAGTAACAACTTCCAGTTCACCGAGAGACGCCGCCATTCTAGTCTTGCACACGGCGGTGTCTGTGCACACGAGGCGGTATTGAGAGAATGGGCGATGTGGGTGTCACGTGACTACGGCAACAGCAGCGCCCCCTTACCACTCGGCTCCCCCAGCGTCCGCGGTCCCAGCGACTGGCGAAGCCTCGCGAGGACGGAGCCCAGGCAGAGGAAGCTGTCGGGGGGGGGGGGGGGGGGGTGTGGAAACAAATCTTCAAGGGGGTTGGGCGGGGGGTTTCCCCTCTAGAAAAAAAAAATCTAAACTTGAAAATGAATTTCCTGCCTTAAATATAAAAATTCACTAACACATTGGATGGACTTTATATTTATTTACAATACTGTCTAATAGTGTATTGCTCTTTGCTTTGTTTTACTATTTCTTGTTTAAGTGTATGTAATAGCAGAGATTAGGGATTAATAAAGCACATACATAACCACAATCATAAACAAATCTATTTTACAGCAATATATTGGGGATACTTTCAGCATATTTGAATATTGGGGGGAGATGTGTTCCCCCAAATATATATTACAATTACGCTCTTGGCCCTCTCTTACAAACCTACACAATACTTCATTAACCAGAGCTGTTGAGACACCACTAAAACCCACCACCACTAAAACCCACCACCACTAAAACCCACCACCACTAAAACCCACCACCACTAAAACCCACCACCACTAAAACCCACCACCACTAAAACCCACCACCACTAAAACCCACCACCACTAAAACCCACCACCACTAAAACCCACCACCACTAAAACCCACCACCACTAAAACCCACCACCACTAAAACCCACCACCACTAAAACCCACCACCACTAAAACCCACCACCACTAAAACCCACCACCACTAAAACCCACCACCACTACAACCCACCACCACTACAACCCACCACCACTACAACCCACCACCACTACAACCCACCACCACTACAACCCACCACCACTACAACCCACCACCACTACAACCCACCACCACTACAACCCACCACCACTACAACCCACCACCACTACAACCCACCACCACTACAACCCACCACCACTACAACCCACCACCACTACAACCCACCACCACTACAACCCACCACCACTAAAACCCACCACCACTAAAACCCACCACCACTAAAACCCACCACCACTAAAACCCACCACCACTAAAACCCACCACCACTAAAACCCACCACCACTAAAACCCACCACCACTAAAACCCACCACCACTAAAACCCACCACCACTAAAACCCACCACCACTAAAACCCACCACCACGCTCCTCCGGCCTCCTCACCTGGTCAGGAGCAGTAGAAGAACTCGCAGGTTTGCCATCGTTAAATAAATCGGCTGCGTCGCCTTCCATCGCCCACGGCACCCCCTTTTATATGGAGAGCCCTCAGCGATCCCGATCCAGATTAGATCAGATCCACCCACGCATTGTCTCATCAGCGAGATTTTATCAGAGCAGATCCACCCACGCATTGTCTCATCAGCGAGATTTTATCAGTGCAGATCCACTCACTCATTGTCTCATCAGCGAGATTTTATCAGAGCAGATCCACTCACGCATTGTCTCATCGGCGAGATTTTTATCAGAGCAGATCCACTCACTTATTGTCTCATCGGTAGAGGTTTGCTCGATGTCGGCACAAGTGCATGGGTGGGAGCTGCACCGCAATCACGCTGCACGTACACAGGAGGCGTTAATTGGCACATTACTGAAACCGAATGAGCCCGCGCGCAGATAAAAGCCCCGAGTCGGGACGAGAGGTGCATTGGCTCTGCTGGTGTCGTGCTAAGTCTCGGTTTTTGTTGTCCTTGCGATGGAGACCCCGAGGGCTTTGTTCGCGGTCTTGGGGTTGTTATGTCTTGCCTCTGGTAAGTGGAGTTTGGTTGAAACATGCATTTTCAATCTTTTTTTTGTCGTTCTATGCAACTACCGTGTTGCCTGGTGAGAACACCATAATATACCCGTACTAACGATGGGTTTGCTAATGTTGCGTGGTGGTTGATTCACTGTTCTATATACCTGAACACCAATTTGCGTCCCAGTAATGTTAACATTGGCTACAAGTGTGGGCTTTGCCCTAATTCAGCCCGTACTGATCTGTATGGTCAAACTGACGACAGCAGTGTGCAAGACTTGATCCAATAGTGGATTGCCAAAACGTATTCTTAACCTGTCTTAACGCGTGTATTAAGTTACTGAGGTGCTACTGGAGAATTCGAACCCAAGTATTCGCAGCTCCGTGTGGATGATTGTGACTGCGAGTTTCTGAGACTTTCTACGGCTTCACTGACCACCTGTGTCACTGTTTGGGTAACTCTCGCGCCTCGTCCCGTGTGGCACCGCCAGCTGTAGTGGCCACCTCCGCCACGGTGAGTGTGGTGTGTGACGAGGCGACGCTCACGCTGACCGTGAGCAGGGACCTGTTCGGCACGGGTCACCTGGCCCAGGCGAGTGACCTGTCCCTGGGGGTGCCAGCCTGCCCCGTCACTGGGAGCGACGCCCTTGCTGGGACGGTGACCTTCCTCTACGCACTGGAAAGCTGTGGCAGTAGCCTCCAGGTAACTGGCTGCTAATGCTGTAACATAATCTTCGCAATCCAACTGCTTTATTTTTTAGCCGAGTGTAGATGCATAAGAACTACAATTCCGCATTCGATTCGAGCCAGACTTCTTCAATAACAGCGGGGTGTATTGCTGTTGAAGTCCCCTTGGTATTTGTATATCGGTCATTGCATTATTATGTTAAGGTCTGTTCTGGATGACCAGTCGTAAATTTGAACGTTTTTCTTCTCCAATAATACATCAGGATTCTGCATCTGCATTGGTTTGTGTGGATGTGGTTTATATGGTGGACATGAGCTAGGTAAATTATTTAAACCGAGGAACTGCTGCATTGGGTCTTTCACCAAGGTGTTTGAGCTTTTTTTTTTTCAATTCCACTAGTATCCCACTGGGTAATAAACCCCATGTCTTCCTCCCGTCTTAGATGAGTGCAGAGCTGCTGTCTTACGAGAACTACCTCTACTACCGCCCCACGTCCAACACGGGCATTATCCGCACAAACTACGTCGCCGTGCCGGTCGTTTGCCGCTATCCCAGGCGAGTTGACCAGCAGTCTCTTGTTGACATTTGCTTCATTTTTGAAGTCCAGCTAAACTGCTTGTAGTTCTACCACTGGCTATAAAAATTACGTTCCGTTTCGTGTGCTTTAGCTTTGCGAGGCCTGAATTGCAATAAAGCCAAAATGACAGCGATTTAATCCACGCATGGAAAGTCTCCCTGTACTGTGTCGTGGAGGTTTTTGGTGCCAACTTTACTGATGGGTTCACATCAAGCGGCTGTATTATGGCCTGCCTCAAACATCCTGCCTTACAAATGTCCACGTCTGAAGTGGTTCATGCATTGCATACTGTGTGAACCACGGTCCTCTTAATTGTACTCCATTGGATAGCATTCAATGCACCAAGTCTCATACTTACTCTTATTTGGTCCTCGTCGGTTGTAAGTCTTGCACTTTGCGATGTTAAATATACTCTGAAAATATGGTTCTGTATATATTTGCTTGTCTATTATTTGCAAGATGTTAACGGCATTGCAATAATAATCTGGTCACAATTTGTGCTGTTGAGAATCGCCAACCTCTGCTCATTGTAGCGAATCTGTGCCTGATCTCCTCGCTGCAGGAAGGGGAACGTGTCCAGCAATGCTATCAAACCCACATGGATCCCCTTCAGCAGCGCCAAGGTTATGCAGCAGCAGCTGAGCTTCAAGCTGAGGCTCATGACTGGTCAGTGGTGTGAGGACATTGATTGCCTATTATGTACATGGCTGCTACCAGGATGGTTTAGTCTAAACTGCCATTCAAGATGTTTACTTGGTATTTAAGAATACGCCAGATGTATAACCGAGGTTCTTAAACTTTATATCATGTTTAAGAATAGGTTTTCCCCATGTTTCTGACAACAAAACAGATGTAAAGATGTTAAAACGCCAAATTGAAGCCTTTTACAAGCAATCGTGTCTGCATGATTCCTTCTGACCACACATTTTGTGGTTAATGCAGACACATCATTCCTTGCAAAAGGTTTCAGTTTGGTGTTTCAACATCTTAACACCTGTTGCCAAAAAATGGAAACCTATTCTCATATTTTGGTACTGGCAAAAGGTCCCATGATTTTTCTGGGATTCTTCCACAAGCAGTGGCGTGAGCAAGCACTTTCCGAGCTGCGCTTTGAGTCTGCACTCGGCCTTGGTAATTGTGTTTTGATGTTGTCTAATTGTTTGTTTTTATGAAGACGACTGGAGTGTGGCGCGACCTTCCACCGTATACCAGCTGGGCCAGACTCTGAATGTCGAGGCGAGCGTGCAGACGGTGAACCACGTTCCACTCAGGATCTTCGTGGTCAGCTGCTTTGCAACACCGGTTCCAGACAGGAACTCTCCCCTCAGCTACCAAATAATTTCTAACTCTGGGTGAGATTTCTCTCTCCTAATCCTGTCTGAATGTTTATGCTCCTTGTCGTAAAGGTGGCATTCCACTGCTTGAGCATATAACAGAGCCTGACCTTGGAATGCCGCTGAATCACGCTCTGATGGTTAAACCTGCCCAGGTGCATGGTGAATGCTTTTGTCATGTGGTGTCGGTCACACTACTGATGAGAGATGTGGTCAATGTGTGCCATTGGTGACTGCTTTGGTTTGTTTGGGTGGGAGGAGCCCCTTGCCCCTTAAGAAGTGGGCTTGGCGCACCCTCAATGCATCATTATATAGTAGAAGAGGCGTACGACATCTCCTAGCGCTGGCTTTCTGCTAGCCTGCCCTATGTAAAGCCACATGTCATACGTCTACGGTGTCTGTGCAGGTGTCTGGTGGATGGCAAAGTCTCGTATTATGCGCGCCTTACTTCTGGCTTCCTGCTCCGGCAAAGCGACAACGTCCTTCGCTTCTTCATAGATGCCTTCCACTTCCTTGCGACGTTGACCAACAATGGCGATCAGGTGATCTACTGTAATGCATGCTTCTACAGACACCACCTTTAGCCACGTAGTAGGCAGTGTGGTTGAGTGAGAAACTCTCTTCCTCTTCTCGGTCCAGGTTTTTGTCTTCTGCCAGCTGAAGGTTGCAGATGTTGCAACATCTCCAACAGCTGTCAATAAAGCTTGCACCTACAGCCCCTCGGCTGCATACAGGTTGGTCTTCTTCCTTGCATTGCCCAGAAATTTGTTTTTCAGTGTCTTCCATCCAATAGCTTAATCCATGCCTTGCATGTGTGCTTAACTAAAATCCCTGAGACCAAACTTCGGTTTCTACCTGCAATTGGTATTATAACAATTATTGTGCAGTCCCACGGGACTGCTCTTGTTAAGATGTATTCAGGTGGTTATTGGTCGAAGCCTGCATACGACGTCTGTAATTGGTTTGAGCTCATTTTGAAAAATCTCTGCCTGGTAGCCAGACTTCAAGTCTCACTCGTGGCTAATGTCAGGAGCATCAACTGAGCCGCGCCTTCGTAGATTTTTCTCAAGCTGATCACTAGGGCTGGCCACAGACTGCCCCTTGATGCTACAAATACTTGCAATACTTTTCTTTGAAGGCTCTGACTTTACAGGTCGGGTGATGTCATACAGTTAAACAAAACTACGCCCAGAGTTGTATTCCTGGCCACGGCTCCCATCGAGTGCGGTTTTCTCGCCATCAGTCTGGTCGAGTGGTGCTGGCCAAATGGTACACCACTGTACGTTGCTTGCCCTAAACGTTTGCTCAATCGGCACTTTCCTTAAATGTGAACGGATACGCGTGAGCATTGCCTGTGCCACTACAGACGACATTTGTGTGCAATGCAGGTGGGTCTCTGCTGATGGCTCGGACTCGGTGTGCAGCTGCTGCGAGTCCACGTGCCCCAGTGGAAGAAGGCGCAGGGATGTGGCAGCAGTGACTGGTGAGTACAGCCGTCGTAATCGGCCATTTAGTCATGTACAGAAGACCCTTGAATATCAAGGGTGTTACGTTCTAGGAAATTGTCAGAAAATCCAAACTGCGACATTCACCATGTAAACCTTACCTAAATAATGGTGTTGGGTATGTGGCAATCAAAAATGGATGCATCACGATTGAAATAAGTACTGTCATATGGCAAGTAAACTAAATAGCCACTGTATCCTTGTAGACGCGATCTTTGCTGTAGTCTGCTCGGGTTTCCGAGTCCACGCGCTCGTGGTGAATAATTACCTGCTGCGCTGCTGGTCCTCTGAGTAGCAGCTGGCATGCACAACTACCCTTGGTGGCACCTGGGCTTCAGGAGGGTTCCTGCCGCGGTCAGCTGCTCGTCACAGCTCCTCGCTCAATTCTCAAACTTCTAACATGTATTTGACCACCACCTTAGTTTCTCGCAACTCTAACTTGGTGCAATACAACTTATGGCAGTCTGCAACTCAAAACATCACGATGAATGTAAAATTAAACTTTGAGTGATACTGTCAAAGCCGAACTCGGCACTTGGCAACACATTCGCCCGTCTTCTGCAAGACTCTCAATCCTTGGTTGATTTTGCGGGCCATACACGGGATCTTGCCGTTGGCAGACTGATTTGCTAGTTTCGCTTTTTAATTATATCCGAAATTCTCCCACCTCGGCTCGTCTTCTCACAGATTGGATTTCCATTTTTCGGCCAGCCATTGTGACCGTTCGGTGTGTCTTCGATTTTTTTTTAGTAATTTCCTAAAGCACAAAGGCCTGGCATTTCCCCCCCCCCCCCCCCATTCCTCCAGCCATCTGTGGAAACGTATGCTTTAAATTGCCCAAAAATAATTATATTTTCACAACTTTCAGCAGCAATTAGTCTGTGGGGGAGGCGGGGGGGGGGGGGGGGGGGTGACTCACCATTTCTGTGCCTCAGCGCTACATCCCCATTAAATCATGATGTAGGCAGAATCGCTTCTTTGGGACAATGTATATGCAGTAATGCATTTAATGATACCTGGTAATATGGGCTACAAAAGATCAAGCTCTTAAGCCTAGGCATTCGCCACATTCCAAATGTGGTCCACTCACTCAGGACCGTCGTATGCGGTGGAAGATGTGATGCTGGGCCCCATCGTGATTGCCAAGCCCTTCTCAAATGGTGCCGAGCCAAGCAGCCCTGCAAAACGGCAGCAGCCACGGGTTTCTACATCTGCAACCCACGGTAAAGCTGCCCGATTCTTTCTTGGCGCATTTTGTCCCGTCTCAGGGTAAAAGCTTATTTTCCGTACTTTGATACTGGCAAAACAGTCCCATGATGTATCCGCTCACCCAGGGATAAAAATGCTCCGATGCATGGATTATCTGTGTACTGTTCACCGTTTGACGTTTTCTGGTTTTACTCGGACTAGGCCATAAAGAAGGTTGTCTCTGGTGTAGACCAATCCGTTTCATAGACGATATCTATATAAAAGGCGCATGTTCACTAAAAGTACGTGTGGTTAATACAGACTTGATTCCTTGTGAAAGGAATATATCAACACTTGTTTTATTGCCGGAAAGGAGAACCTCTTTTCGTTCGAGCTGATTAAATTAAGGCTAAACCAGGACGTCCATGAGGCAATGACTCTGGTTGACCTCTTGGATTAGCAGTCTGTAATACTTAATCTCTATACAGAACTTTATGCAATTTGGAAGGTCTGTTTCTTTCTCCGTTTTTGAAAAGGCTGACATCCAACTACAACCCCTTCCCCAAAAACTAGTTGAAAAGGTAAAAAACACGGATATTGTAGCAGTGCCCTAAAGCTATGCCCAACAGACATTGCAATGATCCTCCTTAAATGTACTTTGGTCGTCAGATGTAAATATGTTTTAAGATGGCAAGATGTTTTAACAGACCGAATACTATTTGATTGTTTTTAATAACATAAGATGTGTGACATGCTGAACTAAGCCCATCCACCAGTGTTAAATGGCAAACCTTGGTGAGTGATGTGACCATTTTTGAACAATACACCTTGACCAAATACTTGGATGGGTCAAATGCCCCACAACCTCTGGCATGTGGAAACCCTAGCTTAACAGCTCCGCAGTTGCCCACCAGCCCTTTCTCTCAATTGTTTTACAGGTGCTGCTCCCGTCCTTGGTCTGGGAGTGGCTGCGCTGGTGATGGCTGTCGCGGCAAGCGCCACGGTGGCTTTGTTTGTTTCGAAGAGGCGTCACGTGACTCCTTCAAAGGGATTGAAAACGAACTTGTGATCTTCCTTTGCTTAACCTATGACAATAAAACTCTGGTGCATTACTTTTCTGGCCTTGTGGGGTCTTTGCTTGGTGTTGCGAGCAGTTCGTGTAACTACATCATACCCCAGTTCATGAGGGCGAGTATGGAAACGATTAGGTGGTCTCCAATTCATGCGTGCCAGGACTAGTGGAATGTACCTAATATAGGCAAATATTTTTTGACTTACCCAATTGTCCTAACTGGCAGGAATTCTTTGGCATGTACAATGGAGCAGTTGAACAATGTCATGAAAAAATGCATTTCTATGCCACTGTAATCTGCCATTAAAATGGACCCAGAAGTTCACAACCGTGGCAGTAATTGAGCATTGTTAGTTCATTACAAAAATGGGCAATGTGTAAGATGCAAAAACAGTAGTATTTAATTCTATATTCCAAGCTTTCGTGACTGCTAGGATCCATACTCCTTGGTTCTATTGGGTGAAGTCACGTAGGTGAAAATAAAATAACAAAAAATCACGACGTTTTGGCCACAACACAAGCGGCCTTCATCAGGTGAAGGGACGAGACTGTCTGGAGGACAGAGCTGGAGTGAGAGAAGCCACGCTTGGATCACGACCTTTAAGCTGTGTGAGATGAAAACAAAGCGCCTTGACAAAGGAATTGGCATATAATTTAGCATTGAAATGGCTCATTAAAATAGCTAAGTTAAAGTATACACATCCGCAGAGGTACCCCTTGACAAAGGAATAGGCATAGAATTTAGCATTGAAATAGCTGAGTGATTAGCTTATAACTGGTCACAGAAATAGCTATGTTAAAGTCAGAACATATACATTCACCGAGGCACCTAGTACTAATCAAACAGGAGAAATTAGCAAAACACAACCATGCTCAGACAGCGGACCTTTAAACTGTGTGTGAGCAAACAAGGTGTTCTGACGAAGAAATTAACGTAAAAATGAGCATTTGATTGGCAGATTTTTAGGAAAGCGGTAGTGTACGTGCCGGTGGACTTGTCGTTTGGCGCTGGGGGGAGGGGGAGTTTACTTATTGATGGTGTGAAAAGGGAATTTATAAGAGCTGCGAAAGTTTGGGGTACCACTACTTGAAAAAACACGGGTGTGATGAACAGCACGCCCCTCTCACCAGCACGGGTGTGATGAATAGTAGGCCTCTCTCACCAGCACGGGTATGCTGAACAGCAGGCCCCTCTCGCCAGCACGGGTGTGATGAACAGCAGGCCCCTCTCACCAGCACGGGTGTGTTGAACAGCAGGCCCCTCTCACCAGCACGGGTGTGTTGAACAGCAGGCCCCTCTCACCAGCACGGGTGTGCTGAACAGCAGGCCACTCTCACCAGCACGGGTGTGCTGAACAGCAGGCCCCTCTCACCAACACGGGTGTGATGAACAGTAGGCCTCTCTCACCAGCATGGGAGTGAACAGCAGGCCCCTCTCACCAACACGGGTGTGATGAACAGCACGCCCCTCTCACCAGCACGGGTGTGATGAATAGTAGGCCTCTCTCACCAGCACGGGTATGCTGAACAGCAGGCCCCTCTCACCAGCACGGGTGTGATGAACAGCAGGCCCCTCTCACCAGCACGGGTGTGTTGAACAGCAGGCCCCTCTCACCAGCACGGGTGTGTTGAACTGCAGGCCCCTCTCACCAGCACGGGTGTGTTGAACAGCAGGCCCCTCTCACAAGCACGGGTGTGCTGAACAGTAGGCCCCTCTCACCAGCACGGGTGTGTTGAACAGCAGGCCCCTCTCACCAGCACGGGTGTGCTGAACAGTAGGCCCCTCAACACGGGTGTGCTGAACAGCAGGCCTCTCTCACCAGCACGGGTGTGCTGAGCAGCAGGCCTCTCTCAACAACATGGGTATGCTGAACAGTAGGCCCCTCAACAGCAGGCCCCTCTCACCAGCACGGGTGTGCTGAACAGCAGGCCCCTCACACGGGTGTGCTGAACAGCAGGCCTCTCTCACCAGCATGGGTGTGCTGAACAGCAGGCCTCTCTCACCAGCACGGGTGTGCTGAACAGCAGGCCCCTCTCACCAACACGGATGTGATGAACAGCAGGCCCCTCTCACCAGCACGGGTGTGCTGAACAGCAGGCCCCTCAACACGGGTGTGCTGAACAGCAGGCCTCTCTCACCAGCACGGGTGTGATGAACAGTAGGCCTCTCTCACCAGCACGGGTGTGTTGAACAGCAGGCCCCTCTCACCAACACGGGTGTGATGAACAGCAGGCCCCTCTCACCAGCACGGGTTTGCTGAACAGCAAGCCCCTCTCACCAGCACGGGTGTGATGAACAGTTGGCCTCTCTCACTAGCACGGGTGTGCTGAACAGCAGGCCCCTCTCACCAGCACGGGTGTGTCGAACAGCAGGCCTTTCTCACCAATACGGGTGTGCTGAACAGCAGGCCCCTCAACACGGGTGTGCTGAACAGCAGGCCTCTCTCACCAGCACGGGTGTGCTGAACAGCAGACCCCTCTCACCAGCATGGGTGTGCTGAACAGCAGGCCCCTCTCACCAGCACGGGTGTGCTGAACAGCAGGCCCCTCAACAGCAGGCCTCTCTTGTTGTATATGCCCCCTTTCCATCTTAATATTAACAAGTAATTTTTCAATACATATAGATGCATATTTCTATTGTTTCTTTTAATTTTAATAATGAATGAAAACACCAAACCATGCCTCAGCATGGCATGTGGAGGTCATATTTACCTTGACCCACTAACACGATTTTGACATTAAGAGCCCTCCCAGGGTCAGAGGGAGCAGATAGAGAGCAGAGCACAGCGAATTGCCAGGGGCTGACGTAAACACACCAAGCCAGGGTCACTGGGAGTTTGCATTAGCCTAGATATAGTTCAGTCAAAAAGCTGATTGGTTCTACATTACTATTAAAGTAACTTAAAATCGGAATTCAACGACAGGGTAGGCTAAAGTTATTGATTTTCACACCCACTTCAATTGAACCCTGCCACAAGCTACGTCAATGTAACCATCACCCGTCTATTAATTTAATATGACATTATTTCCATATTTTAATCATTTCTATACGACTTGACCCGAAGCCTATAACAATCAGGTTTTCCTAAGTCAACATAAATGCTCTAGCCTCCACCCATACGCAAATAATAAGCAGGGTTAAAGTAAGATTAGAGAGGAAAAGAAATGCAAGCGCACAGCAAAACTGCAACGTAAGCAAAGGGCGATGTTAAACCCAGGGTCGGAGAGAAAGGGAAATCCCGGCCGTCTTTGTATCCCTGCAGCGCAGGGTAGGAGTGTGTATACGCTTGGGGAAACACGAGTCAAACACCACAACGAGAAGCTGACTCAGACCTTGGATTAATACAGAATCATAACTATGGAACTCTGATGAAATGAAATGTTAACTTAAAACTTTTTAACCATTTCTTTGTGTGTCGGTGAAAGTCGGAGGGAATATCGCCCCTCCCTCCAGGTTGTGCACCCAGACAGAGAGGCGCCTTCGAGACAATTTATAACATTTGATTGTTTTACTTGTGGGTTTTATGGTAGGAGTATGACAACGGAATATACCGTGGGTGATGCACAAGGACACACACTGACACACGTACGGACACACGCACGGACGCAGATACATACGGACAAATCCTGACACAGCAAAAATCGAAAGAAACCCCGCCTTGTGGGCAGGATCCGAGTGAAGGGATTTTTGGGCATAAAAAGAGGATCCTGAGCATTGAAACCTCAGTTCGACCGGGGGGTCGACTCAGGAGCGAGCTGCGACCAGCGGGTCGGCTCGACTCGTCCGCAGTTCATCGGAACTCAGCTGAGTTCGATCGGCTCACCGGAGCCGGCCATCGGGGGCTCGACTCATCGGAGCGGCTCCTCATCTCATCTGCAGGCGGGCAAGACCCGCTTGACAGCTCAACTCGCCCCTGCGTGGGTCAGCCTCTGCTGACGCGGAGGTCTCTGCTGCCGCCGGGGTGGTGAGGGTCGCTGTTTGGCGACGAGGCTGCGTGCACACCGTGCATCGCCAGCCGAGTGCGCACCCGGGTCAACACTCAACCACCGTGCACGCTGCGAGCGAGCTGTGGCGCCATCTACCGACCGCGTCCTGACCTGCAGCAGCGTATCGACGACATCCGAATCCGTTCAACACGGTGACCGCCGAATCGACTTATACGTATGACGCGCACCGCCCCCTCACCACACGACAAGCAGGCGTCTGTTTGACACAAGTTCGACCCCGAACACTGACTATTCAAACAATTCATGTCACTCAAACATACACGGGTCCTTAAACCAGAAGCCAACACTCAAGTCTATCGGTCATCAGTGGCCGTGAAGGCGTCACAACGAGACCGAGTGATCATACATATGTCGTTATAAGCGTATCCATAGTTGTCCTCTTTACTATTTAGTGGGCTGTACTCTTAATCGCATAAATATTCAACAGATCCATCAATACGAATTTACCTTTGACACCTTCTCCCGTAGAGCCACGCTCTTGTGGGGAAGGGTGTGTCCCACCAGATCCTCATCAGGCGATCTGGTCCACAATTAATTAAAACTTGGTATCAGGCGAGGTCCTCAGGAGAAAGGAGCACCCCATCGCATGCCCTTACTCCAAGCCATTATGTAGTCAGATAATCTGCCGATGTATCTGTTGAGATTTGTGCCTTTAAGAATAATAACTGTTTTATTGTTTTTCTTATCGTCGTATAATCTTTAAAGTACCTTTCGTTCGTAATCGCCGCACGTACTCGCGTACTCTACAGAATAATCACCTGTTCTGAGACCCAGTGTGCTAACAACGTGATAAGGGTTGCATATGATCGATGATCAATAACGAGTGCGATACTGCGGGAATAATTCAAGTATAATCATTCATTATAAGTTACGGTTTTTGTTTAGATAGCATTTGCATGTTCTAATAACTCTCTCCTTCTCTAACAACAATCGCTTTATGCGGGGTGCATGTGCTATCAAAGTGAAATCGTACAGTCGTTGATGATACTGTCTTGATACCGTGTGGATACCGTGTTGAAGTTCCGAGATTGAGAGTTCACATACATATTATAGTTAAGGTTTAATTAGAAATAAATTGATTAATACAGAAGTGGTCGTGTGATTCTTTCCTGAAATTTTTGCGTAAGATCTGTATCCTGCGACGAGATATGAACTCGGGAACCTAAACTATAAACACACCAATCCACACTCATTAAACTTTAAAGCGAATGATATGAACTTGGGACCTAAAATATGAACACTCGGGGAGTGTTAAAGCGAGAATCACTGTATTAAGCTGATCAATAATACGAAGTTAGACAACGAGGCCGAATTGACACTAGCGTAACTGCACACGATTGATTGCGTTATACTGATTGATAACCCCACCTCGTCAACGAGGCGGGGCCTGATTATCATAAAGGCTATCATTAACACAACCACACCCACTCGTATAAATTAAAACGATCACCTCTCTAATTAGCATAGTTATACGCATAATTACACGAATTAACATAATTTTGGATTAATTATGCAAATTTCGAATTTCATTTAATTTTAATCCTTTTTCATCAATTTTCACACACCCACATATACAACACTCTCACCAGCACGGGTGTGCTGAACAGTAGGCCCCTCTCAAGACAAAACTGGACAAAACAGGGCGCACCAACCGGCCGAGGCTGCCATCATCGGCGCCATCTTGTCCACAGAAGCATCATGTTGACAACATGACTGCTGCCTCTGCTGATTCACTGTCAGCCAATTGCAAAGCTAACCTGATCGCTAAATTCAACCTCCTATCAAAGAAGAAGCCAGAACCACACATCAAAAAGCTGGATGTTAACAAGATCGTAATTAGAAAACGGTGCTGGCTAAAGGGATAAATTTCACTGTCACCCCTAAACATATACCAGTAGAGGATGTGATCTCTCCAGTAGAGGATGTGATCTCTAGCCCTCAAGGGCATAGGACACATCCAAGCGGACGTTGCGAGAGCTGAAATAGCTACTTTTCTCAAGAATGCTAAGACACCCATTTGCAAAATTAGCAAAAACAAACGCTCTGAACTCGCGAATTTGAAAAAGAGGGAAGATATAGTCATCCTCTCGGCCGACAAGGGCAATGCTACTGTTATCATGGATAAAAAGTCATACAGCAACAACAAAAACTAGTCAAACTCAATGATGGCAGTTACACTAAAATTCAAAGTGATCCTACTACAGCCTATAGACAAAAACAACAAAATCATCACTAGTTCGACTTCTCTAATCGAACCAACCAAACGTCCCTCCCTAAAACCCTCGGCTGCAAGACCTGCCAGATTATATGATCTTCCCAAATTCCCTGAAGAAGGTACCCCACTACGGCCCATCGTGTCCACGATCAACTTTCCTACCTACAAGCCAGCTTGGTTTTTTTTTATTGGATGCTCTGCTTCCCTTCACTGGAAAGACCACCTCAGCAGTACTTAACTCAACCCAATTGGTTTCTATGATCAAGGGTATTGTACTGTCTCCTGGCAATATCCTCGTCAGCTTTGATGTGGTCTCTCTGGTCACCAAGGTCCCCGTGCCTGACACCATAACAATAATTGAAGATTTGGTCCAACATGGACTGAACCCTGATGTACCTTCGCTGGTTAGGCACTGCCTCACCAACACTTACTTTACCTGGAATGGTACCTTCTACAAACAAAATGAGGGTACCCCTATGGGTCCCCCCTTATCACCAGTGATAGCCAATGTTTTCATGGAGAATTTTGAATCAGACGCCATCCAGACATCCACCCTTCGTCCTTCCCTGTGGAAGAGATATGTGGATGATACTTTTGTCATTTGGCCACATGGCCTCCCAGCATTGAACCATTTCCTAGACCACATCAATTCCAGACACCCATCCATCAAATTCACCATGGAAGTGGAGAAAGATGGCAAGTTGCCATTCTTGGATGTTCTTTTTAAGAGGAGGCCTGATGGCTCTTTGGGACATTCTGTTTACAGGAAGGTCACCCACACAGATTCCTACTTGAAACCTGATTCCCACCACCACCCGGCTCAAAATAATTATCTCATCAAAACACTATACCATAGGACTCATTGCATATCTGACCAAAACCACTTGGCCAGTGAATTGAAACATGTACATCTGACCCTCAAGATGAACGGATACTCAGACCATACTATCCGCAAAGCTGTTTCTCCCACTATACAGAAACAACCACCTGAAACTCCAATCAAAATCATCACGCTGCAATACATAGCAAAAGTGTTTCGTTGGCTTATTAGCGTTGAGGCTTCTTTAGGGAGGCAAGGAAGGTGTTGCTTGTAGCAACCCGCCGGGATGGTGTGCTTGATGGTAGTTGCGATGATGTTTCTGAAAATTTTTCAGAGTTATGTGCGGATCTGTAGATATGGTTGATATTTTGGGCGATTAATGCTTCTGATTTCTGATGTAATAAATAGCCAGTTGGCTTTTTAAAAGTTGTAATACAAGCGGTTTTTAATAGTTTGCAAAGGCTTGGTGACATTGAGGATCAACACAATAGGTAGGTGGTCGGATCCAAGGGAAGTAAAGACTTGCCAGTCGATTGATAAAAGGAGGTTTCCTAACGCAATTGAGATATCTGGTGAGGATGAAGGGCCAGATGACGGAGTTATGGTTTGGTTCTTTTCATTGAGTACCCCATAGAGGGAGCCGTTCAAGATATTGGCAATGAGGTCGCCACGTGTATCTGAATGGGGAGAATGCCAAAGTTTGTTGTGGGCGTTGAAATCTCCAATAACAATTGGGTCGTTGTTTGGTAAAAGTTGATTTATATTGAACTGATAGTTGCGAGGGCAAGAACCGGTCGGTGGAATGTAGACATTGATTATAGTGAATGGGCCTAGATGGGTTTTGATACGGACGCTTAAGACTTCTGTGGTGATATCAGAAGGAGGCATTGGGATTTTAATTTCTTAAAATTGAATGCAGTTATGGATGAGGAAAGCTAGACCGCCACCAGCTGTTTGTCAGTCTCGACCGAGGAGAGTTAAATTTTGAAAGTTGGGTGGGCGAGAAGTGGATTTTCATTTTGTTTCTTGGATGGCGGCTTATATTAATGGAATTTTGTTGTCGGAAGGTGCTAAGTTCAAGAGATTTGTTGTTGATGCCGTTAATGTTTAGTTAATGGATTTTTAGGTCGTTTAAGTTGTGGACGTTTTGTTGTGGTTGAGGTGGTGGTGCGAGTGTGGTTGTGCAAGGTGAAGTTGTTGAAGTGGATGATGTACAACATTTGCAGAACCAGCCGGAATCTGAACTGGGGATGCGGGCTAAAGTAGCGCAGTGTTTGTGGTACCAAACTTTACAACCGTTGCATTGTATAGAATTTGCATTGACGTTTTTTGCCGCAGCCACCACAAGGGAAAACGGGCCTGGATTCAATTCGACATCCTCAGCAATAATGAGAAGCCAGCTCGAGTATGCTGGGAGGCCTGGGCTGACTGGCGATAAAACAAGAAAGTGCGAGGTGTGATGTTTCCATTTGCAAGTGCTTTCCTAGTACTTTTTCTCTCCACTTCGAACAAGCGGCAACACTGGAGAGACTGCATGTGCTTGGAGTGTTCTTTGTCACTTTGCAGTATTTCGTGCTATGATGTGAAAGTCTGGAGGAGGGAATGTTGAGGTCTCGTTACCGTGCCACGTTTAGACCCCCCAAGGGTGTCTCCTACGGACGAGATGTTTGTGCCATATAGATCATTAAAAAATTCATCATGTCTCCTTTTAATTAATTTTAATTAAGACATCCAAAAAGGGTAGTTTGCCTTAACTTCAACAAAGACATTTCTGTGACCAGTCACAAGCTAATCACTCAGTTATTTCAATGCTAAATTCGCCTAGTTATTCCAATGCTAAATTCTCCTGTTTTATTTGTACTAGTTGCCTCGGTGAATGTATATGCTCTGACTTTAACATAGCTATTTCTGTGACCAGTTACAAGCTAATCACTCAGCTATTTCAATGCTAAATTCTATGCTAATTCCTTTGTCAAGAAGTGCCTCTGCGGATGTGTATACTTTAACTTAGCTATTTAAATGCTAAATTCTATGCTAATTCCTTTGTCAAGGGGTACTTTTGCGAATGTTTATGCTTTAACTTTAACATAGCCTTTTCTGTGACCAGTCACAAGCTAATCACTCAGCCACTTCAATGCTAAATTATATGCTAATTCCTTTGTCAAGGTGCTTTGTTTCTTCTCACACATTTTAAAGGTCGTGATCTCAGCATGGCTTTGTCAATCCAGCGCTGTCCTCCAGACAGGCTCGTCCACTTCACCTGATGAAGGCCGCTTGTGTTGTGGCCGAAACGTCGTGAGAATATTATTGTGTTATTTTATTTTATCAATGTATTACTTTAGTCTCATTCTACGTGACTTTACCGAAAGATCCAAAGAGCTTCTTTACACTTGTGGCAGAGGTGGGATTCAGTCTAGGGTATCCAGAATGAAGACCCGGAGGTGAGCTCCCTTAGAGGAAGAGGTGTCATCCCGAAGTGCCCCGGGTACCCGAAAACTGGAATTCATCAGGAACCGGAACCCGATGATAGCTAAATTCCCGAAAGAGGTGGAGGCCCCGCCACGAACCAGAGAAGCAGTATCGCCAATACAAAAATAATGGCAACACATAATTAAGAGACTGGACCGCCATACCTCCGCCATTGATTGGTTTCTGACGGCGATCGTCGAGGAGAGAGAGGGGAAAGAGTAGATACTGTGCAACTTGAGCAGCTGCCGATCCCCGCAGTTCTAGGAGCCGAGGTGGACAAGCCAGAACAACCGCAATTTCACGTGGAGTGCCGAGTCGACAGCGTTGGCCTGGAGACGGAGCTGTCGATTCTCCTTGGCACACGGGAAGTGTAGCTCGCATAGACAGAGCCACCACCTGCACTCGCCATGTGGAGAGCTGGAGCTCCGAGGATGGAGCCATTGTCTTCCATCGGACGCAGTGGACAGAGACACCAGAGCAACAGCCGCTGCCGCCACTTGATACACAGTCAGCTAGAGCACCGGGGATGCAGCTACCGCTCCTGCTCGCAGCACATCATGCAGGAATCGACCGATCTTTCTGGCCGCTTCTACAAGCTGCATCGCGGACCTTGATCACCTCGCCTATGCAGGAGCTACGCCCAACAGCAATCCCGGATGAATATGTGTCGCCCGAGATACCACCTCGGACCTTCACTGAACCAACTTGAGGCCTGGCGGAGCACCCATGAAAGCTGGGTTCCATGAAGGATTTTTTTTGGTGACCGTGTGTTGGTGTTAAATAAATGTGTTGGCTCCAAGAGGACGTCTGCGACTCAGTTGAACTCATTACACATATATGTGCAGAATGCAGCTGTAAGAGTACTTGCTCATATCCGTATTCGTCATTATATTACACCCATCTTACGATCCCGCCACTGACTACCTATTCAGTCCAAAATACATTTTAAGATTGCACTTACTGTTTTTAAATAATCTTAATTCACATCGCATTTTAGTTTATTCCCCACGTCGGGTTCTCCACTCTGCTTCACTATGTTTGCTGTCCACCCCACAACTTAAACAAGTCAATTGCTAGACGAGCATTAAAAAAACAAGAATATGAATCCCTGCAGTCACGAAAGCTTTAAATCAAAAGTCCTATTTGTCGTGGCATATGCTGGAATATAAGAATTTACATGATCCAAATGGCTTGTAACATTTTGGCCTCTCGACCACCCCTCCAATGAAAGTTATCCAAAATCGGGGGATTGTGGCCTGGGGTATGGAGACTGATTGGATTTATTTTATTAAATTCATCTGAAAAAAACACATTTGCGTAATTTTTTTTCTCTCGTTATTTATGAATTCGTTTGTTTACCTGGCACATTGGTGTTGAGTTCTCGGAGACGACTTGTAGAGGCAACGCGTTTATTCAATAAACGCTTAACAGCAACAGTCTCAGCCTTCACTAAGGCTACAGCCCTTTTTATTTATTACCTGGGGAGGTACAGCATCCGGACTAGCGCATATTAAAACCGGGCTACCGCTCTCAGGTCCTCCGGCTATGAGTCACCTAGGTGAGGCTATTCTGACCCGACCCAGCCAAGGTACGGGTCCCAACCACTGGCCCACTCGGACCCGGCCCTTCCAAGAACGTCGGGCCTGGGGTTCCCAGGGTCTCGCCACTGGCCCACAGAATCCCGTTCCTTACATAGACAGCGGGGCTAAGGGTCCCAGGGCCCTGGCTAGCTGGTCTTCTGGCTTCTGTCTTGGAATTGGCCAGGACCCGTTGAGAGGTCCGGCTTTATTACACCTTCCAGGTGTGTCCGTCTGTCGCCACGCTGCCGGTGCAAGGTACTGCCCCTGATGGGCCCTTTATGCCACAGCAGGTAAGTGCCCGCAGCCCAATTACAGCACGACACATGAACCCAAACAGAGGCACTTTATTCTCAGCCAGGTGGAAACTGAAATATTCAACGCACCTCTGCAGAGTCCTCGGGCATCAAATGCCAGTGTCATGCACAATGTCGCCATACATTTAACATCGCGAGGTATCGCTATAACGTCACTGCCAGCAGGAGCGTTGCGAGGCAATGCTCCTTCCGTTCGCAGTGTATGCAAGCATAATGTATGGTAAGTCCCCGATTTATTGAGATGCTTGGCTGAGCGGCACAATACAATACGTGTGATGATCGTGTACGTCGGGGCATACCCTCATATGTTCTTTGTATGCTGTCTTTGTTTTAATTTGCAAACGTATTTTTTCACTGCATCATAACGAGTGCTAAATGACCAAAATGTTTTGCTTCTGCTTCAATCGCCAAGAAGTGTAGTAAGGTGATCACTTTGCAAACCAAATTAGAAGTTGTATGCCGCTTTTGCAGAGGTAGATATTGACTGCCCTTTATCAGTGGATAACCGATTAAAATCAGGCACCACATTATGCAGTTTACTGGTGATCCAGGCAAGAGGCATGACATTTGTTTGAGGACTTCAAGGCTCGTGAATCAGGCTATCATTGCAGATTGCAAAGCCGAGTGTAGAGCATGCCTTCAGTCATTTTTTCCTCATTTAACGATTGGTTTAATTGTCAAACTGATATAGAACGCTATACAAGCAGTATACATATTTTTTTTCTAATTGGCATGATAATATGAACGTGTTCAAACTTTGCTTAAGAATTACATCGTTAATGCATTTAAATTCCTTGGTCTATGGATTGATGAGAAGGTACATTTTAAGCCGCATTGAACGCATTCATCTTAAGTGAAGGCAGTATCTGGGTATTTGATATAATCACAAGTTGGCAATAAAACGTACAGCGATGCATAATTGATTTAAGGCAGTGATACTCCCCATCTTTGACTATTCCAATAAATTATATCAATGCAACGCAGTGAGGACCTTGCAGTCTTGATGTTACATTTTATTGCCTCCATTTCATCTCAGATGCCAGGTACTTCACTCCACCAAAGCACCTTAAAAAAGCACAATATATAAAATCTCAACAGATCGAAGACAAAGTAAACATCCTGTTTACACACAAGATTTAACACGATAAAAATGTGTTCTAAATTATCATGAGTCAAAAAATACATTCTGTACTCCTCCAGCTTGATGAAGTTCAAGTACTACTTTTAATTGCGATACTTTTCCTCACTGCACGTAGTATTTTAAGCAGCCTGATTGCCCGCTGTTAAAGACCATTGATAGCATTTTACGTTTGAAAACATGTTAATTATTTTTATTCATATATATGTAGTTTGTCTCTTAACTATGATTCCAAAATATATTATTGTTACGTTTAATGTTGCATCAGAAACACTCAATCTGGGGTCTCAACTTGCTTAGGTCAAACGATGGGCCTACATTTTGCCCATTCTTGGTCAGTTAGCACAAAAACATAAGCAAACAAAAGCTTATTACTTTTTCTGCAGTTTTAACAAGACTACAGGAATGATAGAGATGGGTTTTCTGGCAGTGTGGCACGCCCGCGTGGTAGTCACAAATTTAATGTCAAAGGGCAGGCACCTCAATCCACCCTCGTCACGTGCTGCCGGTACCGCAGTGCACTCGAGGAGTGCGACGCTGGGCTGGCTGCAGCTGGGCGGGAGCTGCGGCCTGACGCCAAATGGAAGCCCGACCTCGCCTGAAAAACGCAAGCGAGGCGCCATCTTCCAGGAGCCGGTTTCAAACGTCTTTATTTTATACTAGTATTAAGTACTCCTTCTTTGCCTTGGGAAAATAGAAAATATATTTGAAAACTTGTCGTCTCTCAAAAAACATAACATATACATGCAAACACTAAGCTAATATGAAAGTGTTCAGTTTATCTGGACATTTGTCCGTCAACAAAACTATGAGAGCCTTCCACAAGGCCTGAATGAAAAAAGTTATAGAAAGTGGGGGTAAAAAGATGCAATAGGATCAGTAGGATCAGTACTATTTAATGACTCTATAGTAGTAACTCCTTGACTCTATAGTAGCATCTACTGACTCTAGAGTCGTATTTCCTGACTCTACAGTAGTATCTACTGAATATATTGGTATCTACTGATTCCACAGCAGTATCTACTTACTCTACAGTCGTATCTACTGCCTTTGGGTTGGTGGTTGTCTAAAACACCAGGGTGATGTGATGCACCTCGTGCAGTAATCATGAGTGTAGGTGCACGCCCACTTGCTTGCTTGCATGCTCGCTTGCTTGCTGTGTTTTCTACCCATGCTGTAAAATGCTGCCGATGGCTAGCCATCATAGTGAAACAGGAAACCAAGTGCGTAAGTTTTCCCTGCCAGTACAGAGCCTTTCCATCACCAAGACTCCTACTATGCCTCCACATTGGCAGCTCATGGAAACTGGTGTCCCACGACACCAGGCCAAACCAGTAGGGGATCGTGGAGCTGCAGTGGTCCCAAGAGGCATCTATAACTTGCGAAGCACTGCCCCACTGCCTTATGGGGTAAGCTTTGGCTAGTGTAAAAAACTCTGACTCCAAATCTGTGGTGGGGACCTGCAACGGCGGTATTCAGCAAATCAAATGTCCGATTGTCCCCTATAGCTCTGGCCAGATGAATATCGTCGTGAGTTCCTCAGGCCACCTGAGTCTGTTTGGCTTGACTGAAGGTGGTGGGCGTCGGGACTTCGCTCCCCTCCCCTCACCTTAATCCACTTCTAGTGCAGGCTTCTTGATCCCCCCCACCCCGTTTTTTTAAGCGCTGTGGTGACAGCAAATAGCGGAAGATGCAGGTCAAGGATGTGACTGGAATATCTATCCAAACTCTGCACAGATGCGGGGAGGGCCAGCATGTCTCCTTGACAACTTCCATCGTTTCTGAACAGCCCCGCACTGCTCATCCCTGATGGGGAAGGACCGAAAAAAGGTGATCTAAAATTATCTGTTCCACTCACTCCGGGTGGTTATCCACTACCACCAGAGCATTCCATTCAGTGTCTGAAACTCAAGGAAATCCAAGACTTGTTTACCCCTTAAAGATGCTTCATGGAACGTCAGCACAATCCTGGACTCTGACGAAAAAAAACGACAGACCACACAGAAGGACAGCCCTCATGGCCCATTAATTCAGATAATTCAACATTGACATTGTAGCGCTTAATGAAACCCTCTTACATGGAGAAGACTCTGACAGATGCTTGTGAGGGCTACACCTTCTTCTGTAAGGGTGATCCAGAAGATGCTCGCCACCTCCCAGGTGTGGGTTTTGCTATGCAAACCTCAATCATCCAATGCGTCGCTGAATTCACTGTTGGTATTAGTGAGTGGCTGAGGAGGTGGCGCATTCCCTTGGCCGGGCGGCGCTCTGCCACACTCATCAGTGCTTATAGGCCTACACTGGACGCAGACAATGGTGCCAAGGAGGCTTTCAATAAAGCTCTCGTCACTGCCATTAAAAACACACTGCGAACCGACAAGCTACTCCTCATGGGAGACTTTAATGCCAGGGTGGGCTCGGAACACGAGATCTGTGACCATGTACTAGCCCGACATGGGCTGGGTAAGCAGAACAGCAACGGGCTGTGGCTACTCTCCCTATGCTCCGAACAACATCCTGTTCCAGTTGAAGCACAAACACAAGAACCCATTGCAATACTCCCGCTATAAACACTGGCACCTGCTTGATGACATCATCATCCGTCAATGCGACAATAAGGAGGTGCTAGTAACCCGAGCCATGCGTGGTGGAATATTGGACTGATCACCGTATGATCAGAGCCAAGTTTGCGTTGAGATCCGTTCAAGCCATCCAAGGAAGGCCCCAAATAAGAGACTGAACTTGCAATGCTCTCAAGCATCCAGTTGTCACAAAAAAACTCCCCCCAAACGTCCTCGACCCAAACAACACATGGACTGAGTTGAATTCATTCATCCTAGAGGCGGCCTCCGACTCAGACCGGGAACACAAAAAAGCATCACATAGACTGATTTGAGGAGAATGTTTCCAACATCCACACACTACTACAGACCAAATTCCAAGTCCACAAAGCCGTCCTTTCCGACCAAGACTCTGCCACTCTCCAATCCTCCCTCTCTAAGGTCAATGCAGAGTGCCAGTGTGCTCTCCATGCCTTGGAGGACACCTGGTCGGCCCAAACAGCAGATTAGATCCAAAGACACCTCGCAGACGCAAACAACACCCAAGGGGTTTATGATGCCACCAAAACAAGTGTAGATGAGTAGGATGGGGAAGTGGCATCACTTGTGCTGTCCAGGGCGATGACGTGACGTCATGTGCTCGGGGCAGCAGAGTGACGTCACGGCTCCTAAAGGATAAAAAGGGGACCCCGTAATCTAAGAGGGGTTGTAGCCGGAGAGTAGGGTCTAAGAAGGGTGAAACGGGGAGCGAGGGGCAAGAGGGTAGGGATAGGGGAGAGCACAGTGCCAGGCGAGACGTGGCTGTGCTCCTCGCTCGGCCGTGTTGGTTGATCCCACGGCCGGGGCAGAGGAGACAGCACAGGGCAGCCGGCTGTGTCGGGACCTAGAACGGGACCCCTAACCCCTGGGGAGTTGTTCACCCCTGTGTATTGTTAAAGATTTGTAATAAAACCTTGGCGGAAGCCCCTAACTTACCTTAGCCTCCGAGTGAGTCGTCGGGAACTCCTCAACAACTGGTGTCAGGAGTGGTTACGCTGCCGTCGCTATGCCTAAATCGGGCAGGCGGCGTAAGAATCCACCGGCGGGACGCCGGGAGAGTGCTGACGACGTCGGGGAGGCTCCGGCTGCAACCCGGGGGCAGTCCGTCGCCATGGAGATGGACTCGGCGGGGCAGGTGGTGTCGGCGGCTGGGGGTCCCAGCGCACCACCGCCAGTGGTGGGGGGCGATGCCGAGGAGCAGTCGCAGCTGCTCCTGCGGGCGATCGAGCAGCTCACCGCCGCCCTTACAGAGGTGGGAGCGCAGACGCACCCACCCAGCCCACACTCCGCGTGGCACCGGCGGATTCCCGCCGCTTTGCCACCCGCCAATTTGGAAGTTGGCGCCATTTTTCATGCGCCGCTGGAGGTGGCGGCCATGTTGGTGGGGGAGCCGCAAGCGGACGTTATTTCCGCTGCGACGCCGGAAGCGGCAGCCATTGTTGCGGCCGTAGCGGCCGCGGACTCGCACCTCACCGTGGCTGCGAGCTTAGCCGCGGAGGCTGCCGCAGATGTCGCTGCCGCGGATGTCGCTGCCGCGGCTCCGCACCTCGCCGTACCGGCGAGCCGGGCCGCGGATTCCGCCGCAATTGCGGGAGGGGTCGCGGATCTATATGCCGCCGCATTTGCGAGGTGGCTCCCAGGAGCTACTGCGCCTCCTCACCTTGCCGCATCTCCGGCGTGGCCCACGGGGGCCGCAACGCTGCCGCAACCACGCCGCGACGCGGGAGGATGCCGCAAATGCGGAGGCCGCGGCAGGCACGCACGCCGGCACCGCGGCTCCGTACGGCGCCGCGGACAGCTGGGTTGCGGGTGCTGTGGCGCCTCCACACCTCGCCGCGTCTATGGCGTGGCCCGGGGAGGCCACAACGCCGCCGCCCCTCGCCGCATCGCGGGAGGTTGCTGTGGCTGCGGCTGCAGATCGATCCGTCGCCGCGCCTGCGGGGTGACCCGCAGGGGCCACCGCGGGGCCATGTTATACCGCTGCGTCTCCGGCGTGGCCTACGGGGGCCGCAACTCCGCCGCCACCCACCGCGTCTTTGGCGTGACCTATGGGAGCCGCAACGCTGCCACACCACGCCGTGGTTGCAGGGTGGCCCGCGGGAGTCGGGGGGCTTCCATACCTCGCCGCACCGCGTGGCCAGGGGCTGCGCCGGTTACCCCACATCGCGCCGTTTGTCACGAAAGTGGGCGACTGGTTGGCCTTTCAGGACCGGTTCGATGCGGCCTATATGTCGGTCGGCTGGTCCATGGAGGAGGCATTGGGGGCCCTTCCGACCTACCTGGACGAGAAGACGATGCAGGTCTTCAAGTCCATTCCCCCGGCCGATAAAGCTACGCTTCCGACAGTGTACCTCCGGATGGCCGATGTACTCGAGCCGCCGTCCAGGGCACGCCAGAAGTTTTCACTACGGCGGCAGGAGGAGGGGGAATCTCCATTGGTTTTCCGCTGCTCGCTCCTGGCCTTGGCACAGGCCACATACCCTGATATACAGGGCAGGGCGCTGGACTCGATGGCCCTGGAACGGCTACTCGACCTGGCATGTGAGCTGGGGATCGCTTTATCCATAAATAGCGATCGCCAGATCACGTCGTTGGCGGTGGCCGAAAACATCCAGGCGCACCTCTCCCTCCGCCAACAGCCCTGGATGGCGGCGTGTGCGGGGATCCCGGCGCCAGAAGAGGAGGCCGCCTCTCAGGGGATGGACACCCTCGCGGCCCTGGTGATGCCCGGTCGTCGCGGGAGGGGGGCGGGTGGTCGCTGTCCGGAGCAGCGGGGGCAGCCGGGACCTTCCCGGCAGCAGGACACTGCCACGGTGACCTGCTTCCGCTGTGGTCAGCAGGGCCACATTGAGCGGGGTTGTAGGAATGCCCCGGGGGCCTTCAGCAAGGGGGCTCCAACTCCTGCCGGACCTTCATCAGCATCGAGCCCAGGGCCCCAGGCGAGTCGCGACGCATCACCCGCGCGGCCGCCCCCCTCACCTCATGCATCTAGCGGGGCTAGGGTTCATCATCAGTTGGTTGTCCTCGAGGGGTCGGGTGCACCACCATTGTCACCCACTGGATGGCCCAGGCTGACCCGCCATTGGAACGCGCTGGCGCATCGGATGGTGGCGGCAGCTGCTGGCTCCTCAGCGTTGGCGGGTTGCGTGCAGGGGGTGCGAGTTCGCCTCTTGGTGAATACGGGGGCGTCTGCCACCATTATTTCAGAGGCCATTTTCATGCTCCTACCCCGCAGCGTCGGTCCGTTAGGGCCGGTTTGTGGGGCTTGTGGCGCCGCGAACGGCAGCAGTTTGGGCATATTGGGCCAAGTTATAGCGTCGGTTCGGGTGAACGAGATTGAGTTGGCCGGGCCTATTTTGGTCTCCAAGACCTTGGCAGTTCCATGCCTCTTGGGGACCGACTTTTTGTCTAGAATGCCCATTCGAATTCTCGTTGACCAGGGCTGTGTGGAATTGCCGTCAGGGAGGCGGCTGCAATTCCTACAATCGCCTACCATCCTGTCTCCCTTGGTTGCCAGTGTGCGGGCCTTGAATAGGGCGGCGGTGACCATGCCGCCGGCATCACAAATCTTGCTACCCCTTAGGTTGTGCAGACCGCTCGAAGGGGGGCTCCACGGAGACAGGTAACCTCCTGTCCCCGTCGAGTTACTTTTCAAGGACGATGGGATTGGTGGGCACCTTGACGGCCGTGTCGGGGGGCCAGGACCTTTTTCTACAGGTCCTCAATTCGGGGCCCACGCCAATCCTAATCCCGGCCGGTGCCGTCCTGGCACACGTGACCCCGGCTCCCCCACCCGAGAGCGCTACCCCGGATGGAGGAGTCGTGGCGGGCGTGATGCGTGCGAGGGACTCCGACGCATCGTGGATCGCCACGTTGTGTGACGAGAATGCCTCGTTGTCCACCGGGGAGCGTCAGCAACTCCGCGAACTCATCGAGAGCTTAACGGATGTGTTTAGCCAAAGTAAGTTTGATCTGGGTCGCACTACTCTTTTAGAACACCACATAGATACGGGCGACTCAGCCCCTATTCGGCTTAATTCCCACCGCTTTAGCCCTGCGGAAAAGGAGCATGTCCGCTTGGCTGTCGACGAAATGTTGGCGGCGGATATCGTCTCCCCTTCCACTAACCCTTGGGGTGCCCCTATTGTGCTAGTCAAGAAACGGGACGGGAGTCTCCGGTTATGCGTTGATTTCCGTAAATTTAACAAGATCTCGGTGGCTGACGCATATCCATTGCCTCGCATGGATGATTCCCTGGACGGCCTCTTGGGCGCGTGGTTCTTTTCGACTCTAGATTTGCTCTCCGGCTTCTGGCAATTGCCGCTGGACGAAGCCTCTAGACCCAAGACAGCGTTCCTCACGCCCCAGGGGCTGTTCGAGTTCAATCGGCTTCCTATGGGTCTTCATTCGGCCCCAGCCACCTTCCAGCGTCTCATGGAGATGGTTTTGGCGGGGCTGCAGTGGGAGTCTAGTTTAATCTACTTGGACGACGTTATTGTTTTTGGGCGTACGTTTGACGAGCATTTGCAACGCCTCGAGGCTGTGTTCGTTAAAGTGCGCACTGCGGGCTTGAAATTTAAACCCCAGAAATGCCATTTGCTACAACCATCGGTGAAATATTTGGGACACATTGTTAGTGCGTCAGGTGTCGCCACGGACCCGGAGAAAACGGCTTGTGTCCGGACGTGGCCGACTCCCACATCTGTCACGGAGGTGCGTAGCTTCGTCGGCTTCACATCGTACTATCGCCGGTTTGTCCGCGATTTTGCGACGATTGCGAAGCCGCTGCACACGCTCTCCGCCAAAGGCCAAAGGTTTTACTGGGGCAAGGAGGCTGCTTTTGCGACGCTTCGCACGGGCTTGGCGGATGCGCCGCCCTTGGGGTACCCCGATTTCTCGAAGCCCTTTCTGCTTGACACCGATGCCAGCGACATGGGCATTGGGGCAGTCCTGGCCAAGGTGGTCGACGGGGTGGAGAGGGTGGTAGCCTACGGCAGTCGGGTTCTGTCTGCGACGGAACAGCGATACTGCGTGACTCGGAGGGAGCTTTTGGCCATAGTTTTTTTTGTTCAATTGTATAGGCCCTATTTGTACGGTAGGCGGTTTACAGTCTGAACCGACCACGCGGCCCTGCAATATTCGCTGAGGATTGGTCAGCCCTCGGGTCAGCTGTCCCGCTGGCTCGAGGTGCTCCAGGATTACCCCTTTGACGTAATCCACAGAAAGGGGGCACTGCATGGAAATGCGGACGGTTTGTCCAGATTGCCGGCAGGCGGCGGGTGTGCTTGCGCCCTGGGCTCTAGCCGTAGCAAGGCCCCAGGGGACGTCGCGGCCCAGTTGGTCGCATCGGCAGCGACGGCCACCCCCCCGGGTGCGGCGACATCCACAGATTTCGGCCTGGGACTCCCCCGGGAGGTATGGTCCAGCTTGCAGATGGATGATTCTTCCCTGCTGAAGCAACAGCGATGCGTCGGACGTACAGCCCGGGGTTCAGCTTCGTCGGCGGCCCCAGCGATCGCCGTGCATGACGGACTCCTCATGCGTTGGGATGCCCAATTGGAACGCTATTGCGTGGTTGTGCCCACTAGCCTACGTGGTCAATTAACCCGAGCCATTCACGAGAGGCTTATGCACCTTGGCTACCACAAGACCCTATTGACCCTTAAGCGGGACTATTACTGGCCAGGTGTGGAGGGTGACGTGGCACTGATTTTGAAGGGTTGCCACGACTGCGCGCGGAGGAAGGCCCCAGTTGTCCAGGATCGGGCCCGCTGCAGTCCATCCGGGTTTCTCGCGTTAATGAACTCGTGGTGCTCGACATCTTGGGCCCATTCCCTGCATCCCAACGGGGCCATAAATACCTCTTGGTGGGCGTTGAGTACCTCACACGTTGGCCTGTGGCGTGGCCTTTGGTCGATCAGTTGGCCTCTTCTATCACCGAGGCGTTCGTCCAGGGGTACGTGTTGGACAAGGGTGCGCCGGAACAATTGTTGACGGATCAGGGGCGGAATTTCTTGTCTAAGCTGCTCAAGGAGGTGTGTGACCTCCGTGGCACCAAGAAAATCCGCACCTCGCCCTACCACCCCCAAACGGACGGGATGGTAGAGCGCTTGAACCGCACCCTCACTTCCATGCTGTGCCACCATGTGAACACGTCTCAATCGGACTGGGACCTGTTCGTCCCGGGGGTCTTGGCAGCGTATCGGTTGGCTCCTCATGCCTCAATGGGATTTTCGCCTTTTTATTTAATGTACGGGAGGGAGCCGGAGCCCCCGGTGCACGTCCAACTGGACGTGGGGTCCTCCAGGAAGGGGTCGGCTGTGCTGGTCCCTTTGAAAGTCGCGCTTGACCGGCTGCGCGAGGCATGGCAGGCCGCTGTCGAGAATTCCGCTGGCCGGCAGGCGGCTAATGAGCAGCTGCCCAAACACCAGGCAGCGGGCCTCCCGTGGGTAGCGGGCCAGAAAGCGTGGCTGTATTGTCTCCAGGTCCCTGTTGGCACATCTGCCAAATTGCGCCGCCCTTGGCAGGGTTCCGTTGAGGTCGTGGAAGTCCCCCGGCCGCAGTGCGTCCGGATTCGGTTCGGACGCCGGCGGTGGATAGTGCACCCATCCCGGCTCAAACGCTATATTCCATCTACCCTGGGGGATCCATCCCCAACTCCGGGGCGGCCGGCGGGTGATGCGTCCGTCGTGCCTGTCCGGCCGGGTCCTGTTGACGGGGGCAGCGTTCGCCCTGTTTGTGTGCCCCCAGGGCCCTTCCAAGTAGCGCCGGCGGGGACCCCCCGGCCACCGGAGGCTACGGCGGTGGGCCTGTTGCCTGCGGACAGCCCACCTGCACCGGCGGCGGACGCCACACGGGGAAGCGGGCCGGCAGCGCATACCCGTTCAAGGGGGATGCGGCTCCGGTGATGGTCTGGGCGGCCGTTCGTCGGACCCAGCCCCAGCGCCCGCTCGGCACTGCCGGCCGGAAGAAGCCGTCTTACTTTTTTTTTCCCGTTCATTTGGTTGTTGTTATTGTGATGCCTGGGATGCCGTGCTGCCTTAAGGTTGGGGTTTTCTTGCAGCCGGGTCGGCTGTTTTTTTTTCACAGGGGGGGTAAAGTAGAAGAGTAGGATGGGGAAGTGGCATCACTTGTGCTGTCCAGGGCGATGACGTGACGTCATGCGCTCGGTGCAACAGAGTGACGTCACGGCTCCTGAAGGATAAAAAGGGGACCCCGTGACGTAAGAGGGGTCGTAGCGGGAGAGTAGGGTCTGAGAAGGGTGAAACGGGGAGCAAGGGGCAAGAGGGTAGGGATAGGGGAGAGCACAGCGCCAGGCTAGACGTGGCTGTGCTCCTCGATCGGCCGTGTTGGTTTATCCCACGGCCGGGGCAGAGGAGACAGCACAGGGCAGCCGGCTGTGTCGGGACCTAGCCCGGAACCCCTAACCCCTGGGGAGTTGTTCACCCCTGTGTATTGTTAAAGATTTGTAATAAAACCTTGGCGGAAGCCCCTACCTTACCTTAGCCTCCGAGTGAGGCGTCTGGAACTCCTCAACACAAGTAATCACCCCGGTCAGGTCTGCTGATGGCAACGCGCTTTTCAAGGACCACCAAGAGATCTTGGAGAGATGGCAGAGCACTTTTATAATCTCCTCAACAACATAAACTCCACAGACCCGCTCATCCTCGAGACTGCATGATATCCCGCCCATTCATGAACTCGACACTCCACCACGATTTTCTGAGGTCGACCAGGCAGTCAAAGGCCTGGAAAACAATACAAGTGCTGGACCCAACGGCCTCCAAGCTGAGATGCTGAAGCACGGGGATAACTCCTCCATCACTGCTTGCAACTTCTCATCAAGTTCATCTGGCTGTCCAAAACCATCCCACAGGAATTGAAGGACGTGAATATTGTAGTTATCTACAAGAAGAAGGTGACAAAGAGGCTGCGGCAACAGCAGAGGTATCTCACTTATTTCAGTCGACGGGAAGGTCCTTGCCAGGAAAATGCACTACTGGCTCGCAGAGCAGCTATCCGAAAACATCTTACCAGAATCCCAGTGGGGCTTCAGGAAAGGCAGATCTTTGTGCCACATCAACTGCAGGAAAAATGTCAGGATCAAAACAAAGACTTTAATAGCTTTCATCGACCTCACCAAAGCATCCGACACCATAAACAGCGAGATACTTTTGCAGCAGCTAATCAAACTTGGGGTGCTTTGCAAGTGTCAAAGCATTCTAAAACGGTTCAATAAACGAATGCCTGCCAGAGTGGTGCTTAATGGACTTCAATTAGGGCCCTTCAACGTGGAGGTCGAGGTCAAGCAAGGCTGTGTTCTGGCTCGGGTAATATTTAACATGCTCCTTGCTGCCATCACAAACCTTGCACACAACTCCCTCAACTCAATCGACAGAATCCAGCTACAGTACCATCTGGATGGAAATCTCTTCAACCTAAAACGCCTCCAAGCCCAAACAAAAACCAGACGCCAACAGTTATTTGAACTGCAATATGCAGATGACTGTGCACCCATGCTTCATACCCCAGAATCCATGCAACACGCCCTCAACCGTGTCTCCTCCGACCACTCTGTGGGCCTCCAAATCAATACTTAGAAGACAGAAATAATTGCTCAACTCTCATACACATGCGCCTCACTGCCTATCTTCAATATCGGTGGTGTTCACATCAAATTGGTTACCCCATTTCACCTATCTCGGTTCTGTCCTCTCCCCTACGTGCACCAAGTCTTCCTGCATTGAGGTAAGCATGGCTGCATGACATCTCCACTGGCTTGACCATGTGATCCGCATGCCTGATCACCTGCTCCCCCGTCGAGTTCTCTAACGCCAACTCACCTCAGCCAAACGCTCAACTAAAGGACAGAAAAAGTGCTTCGAGGACCACACCTGCTGAAGCGCTGTAACATCAATCCCTCCAGCCTGGAACCCCTGGCGCTGTACAGGTTCACTTGGTGGTCCACCTGTGCCAAAGGGGTTCAGCACATGGAAGATGCCATCTCACTGTGGAGATGCGAGAGATGCACCCAGAGACACCCCCAGACACCAACGCAAAACTGGGACAAGGCCATTCGAGATCTAACACACGTGTCCGATCTGCAGCAGAGTGCGGTTGTCGCATCGGCATCCACAGCCACATGACGTGGCACAAACGCCGAAAGTGCTAACCCACCCACAAGAGGAGCAATCGTCGTCTTTTTCGATGGACAGCCAAGAGAGAGGTCTAGTAACTATAGTAGTTTCTACCGACGATAGCAGTAACTACACATTTCAACGGGGGGAGTGGGGGTGGGAAGAGGACATCAGTGGGGGCGACAGGCGATGCACACAGCAGCAAAAAGCCTTCCAACGAGCTAAAGTGGTTTTTTAGCCTGTGCTGCAGAAGATTGTGCAGTCTGGCTTGTCTCCATGCACGCCGTCCAGGATTATCCTCAGCGCGTGCTCTTGCAACATTAATGGTGCAGTCTCTGACTTGTCTTGATGCAGGCTGCTCTGCTATTTACAAAGCGCGTGCTGCCAAAATGCTTTCATTGTTTTTTTGCTGTTGAGCGCGGCAGATCCTCCCTTTGTTTTGCACGTCACAATGGTTCCACTCGTTTGTCGAGTTTATTTCTTGGCATTTTTTTTTGTTAACAAAATGACCACCGAGTCTTTAGCGCCAGAACCTCCCGTCAACACTAAACAACCGTTTGCATTGCTCGAGGAAATCACACATGTGCGGATGCGTCGTGGCTCAGTTATCAAGATCAGCGTACATTGTATTTTGAATTAAGTTTGTTTATATCCTTGGTCCAATACAAACTAACAGCGAGTGTTCATTCGGGGGCTTAATTTGTTGGCTTAGTGTACCTTATTGCAATGTAAACCCAGTTTCATTTTAAAGCGTTACAAGGCAGACAAAATGACGTTCATAGGCAGAGCAGTGCGTATGTGTGTGCCAGGCATTAATATTACAAATGTTATCAGTTCAGGATAAAGTAATTTTATACTAAGATATTTAAAGCTATAGGTCAAGTATTTTGATTTAAAGCTTTCGTGACTGCAGTAATTCATATTCTTGGTTCTTTCGGTAAAGTCACGTTGAAGGGAAATAAAATGTATAAAACAATACAATTTTCACGACGTTTCGACTATAGCAAACTGTGTGTTAGTCGAAACGTCGTGAGAATTTTATATATACATTTTATTAGTTCCCTTCAACGTGACTTTACCGAAAGAACCAAGAATAGGTGAAGTAGTTACTGCATTTTTTATAGTAACAGGTATGACCGAGAAGGAACATTCAAATCTTCCCGACAAAATAGAGTACTGGTTCATGCGTCATCATACGTCTGTTATTATGCAGGATTGAGTCCATGAGAAATGGTCTTCACAGGTTGTCCGTTCTTCATACAGTGCGAAGGAGTTTTGGAGAAACGCTATTCAGGTTTACTTTTCAGGAAGGGAGACCATGTTCTGTGAGGGGGTCCGATTTCCAGGCTGTTTGGATGCAAACGGTCTTCCTAACAGCCGAGTTTTCCAGGCAGATGGTTTAACACAGGTCCCAGAGTTCAAGCAGGTGTAGACGGGAGACTCCTGGCTATTAGCATTTGTGGTGGCCATGCCCAAGGAATTAACCATGAGGAACCGCGTTGAGGCAGAGTTTCTCCAGCAATTACCCTAATGCTGCTAGAGATGGACGTGTCGCCACTGCATCAGCACCCAGGGGTCTGAAGCACCAAGCCACGCGTGCACAAGGCCACAAAGAATATCTAGTCAAGCCTCCATAGCGTGGTGGGGTGGTCGTCTTTTCCAGGAGGCGAGCACTTGTGACAATGTGGACATGCTTTGTAATGTCACAACCTAACCTTATCTTGATGCTAGTTAAAGTTAAGATTTCGTTTCCCCCCCCTTGCCCCACATTGATTGACCTTTGATATAGTTTGTTAATGTGATGGGAAAGGTCCCTGGAACATAATGTTCACATTTGTATGTTAAGGGAATTTTTTTTATTACATATTAAATAAAATAAATCTACATTCAGATTATTTATGCATCGCAAGGTGCTCTTGTTTAAAGAAGCCAATGGCCGAAACGTTAGTACAAGTTGCTGCCATTGAGGGACTTTCCTTTGGGAAGAAATGTGGTCAAATGCAGCACTAATACTTCCTACATATTGCATGCATTCAATCCTAGTAAATGGTCAGAACAGCAGTAGCGTATGTCAGAATTTTATTTTTGACAATGGTCAGCAAGCTATGCAAGTTCCAGCAATCACAAGCCGTCATCAATAGCCACTCCCGTCGAGCACCACAGCCCGGCTCCTGCGCCTCCTGACGGCAATGGCAGCAGACAGGAGCGCAACGACTGCCGTGCCAATGACGAGGAGAACGGACAGAGTCCCAGCGTTGGCCCACGATGAGGAGGGAGTCTCCAGCAAAAGCAGAGCAGCGTCGTTAACAGGAGCTTCTTCAAAGAGCACGGGGCCCTGCAGCGACACCACGTGCTTTCCTACCACGCTGGAAGCGTCAGAGACAGCGTTGCGCTCTGGAGAAACAAGAACAATCGGTTGATGACCACTGGCCCATACAAAAGGACACCATTTGCTTCAGATCAAGTTCCTCAGAAAATCAAACGAGTAGGTTATTATTGGCATGCCACAGCTTGTCAAAAACCAGTCTTCAAAGTCAGTGAACGTGATCTAAATAAGGAAAACATAGCAACATTACGACCAACAATGAAAACCCCTTTGTCATCTTGGCAAAGGGTTACTCTGCGAGTCTTTTCTAGGAAAACAAGCGCAAGATATTAAATAGAGGTTGTGGTGGTGCTCACTGTAGCGCCTGGTCTGTCCACACTGCCGATTGCACTCGGTGACGAAGTTGGGGCTGGAGCTGTCGCACACCAGGATAGAGCAGTGTAGGTACACCTGTGGCAGACAGAATGCATCGCGCCAGTAAGTAAAGTTTCACATGTATTAGGTAGTCCTTCTGCCCTCTTCAGTTGTACAAAGCACGTCATCCCTCCATGAGAACCTGGTTTTAAAGTGGAAATAATCAGGCACTCACGAGGTCACGGGTGGTGCTGCGGTCAGAGTTCATGAAGGCGAAGGCCTGGAGTGCCAGACGCTTGTAGTGAGAAGGCAGTGGCAGGTCAGCGACACCAGGGAAGAACACACTGCAACAAGGAGACTGCACGGGGCAGCTGCACATGCAAAAAAGTGCCGTTTACCCTTAAGCCAACGCAAGTGTCATGCATTGGATTGAATGCACACATCTTCATTTAAATCTGCACGCGAGGATTAAGGTCAGCTTTACAGTCAAGACATGTTCACGATGAGCCAGGCAGCCCAAATGCCAATTTTCTGTGCATCTGTGCGATGCAACCATCACTGCATGTAGTCGGCCTTGTACAAACCACCAGCTCTGAGGAGGCAGAGGGTGGCTGTGTTAACATCCAGAACATCAACCCAAGGAGCATTGTGGCTATCGACATTTGGGGATGGCACTGCAATCTTGTTTAAACGACGCCAGTCCACAAACCTGTCATTTAAAAAAGGACGTAATTAGCACAACTGTGCTTACGTGGGGGAATAAAAAAGACAACCAATGCCTCGAACCAGGTTACCTCTGCAGGCCCTGCTGTGGCAGTGAGGGTTTAGCGCGAACTACCCCGCCCAGCCTCACCCATTCGTCACAAGCTTCCACTGCGTGGGGTCGGTGTCAACTGCCGTGGGCGTGGCCCAGCAGTCCTTCAGGAAGAGCACCAGTGTGGGGTCAGAGCGGTGCAGCAGTGATGCCTGCACGTAGAGCGGCGTTCCCAGAAGCGTTACCAGCGGGTACTGCCAGGGCTGGTACGGCGTGGTGTAGGAGTTGTCTGGCAGAGTGCGGACATGGTTCACAAGGAATTTGGATTAGAGGCGTAAAAGTCCTGTTTAGAAAGCACATTGGACAAGGCAAAGTACAAATCCTCCAAAACGTGTGTATTACTTTTGAATTGAACCAGGGCACAAGGTCAACATTTTCCTGGCATAGAAACCGTGGTTGATATGTCATTTGTATTTTCAGAATACATCGTCACCCTCACCTCCGTTTAGCATGGTTGGCAAAATAGGGTTTATACAACAGCATCTCTAAATGTCTGTAGATGTTGTAAGGGGCACGGTTTCACACGGAGGGGTGGGAATCAGGTGCTAAAAGTTGGCCAAGCTCTAGTCCCATTTAGCCAATTAGTAACCAATGAAGCTATTGACACCCATTCGTTTAAGCAAAGGTGACCTAGACAAATGAGGCCAAGAAAGCAGTCCCATTTTCCTTTAAATAATGCCGTCAAGGAGACCGTTTTGGTTGATAGGGTGTGCAAAGACCCATTTGGTAGAGCCATGGGAATTCGGGGTATTGTCATCCCGATCAATGATTGCCCCACACTAACAATATGGTTTCAGCTGGTAGCTGATAGATTCAAGATCTCAGCAGAAATTAGCATTTGAAGTTAAACGTCGTACAATGGAGAATGTGCAAGTCGGTCTAGTTAACTTATGGCTAACTAAGAACTATGTTTGCAGGTTCACAATACTCTGGCAGCACAGCCTAGCACGTTGTCCGTTTGTTGCAGTGGTTTGCAGTTCAAGTCCAGCAGCCATGCCGATTAATGCTGCAGATGCATCAAAATCTCATGCAGCCCGAATAAGTGGAAATTAAAGCAGGGTTGAGCTCTATCTCAGTGCTGGATAAAATAAGCACGACTTACAGCTGGCATCCAGCCAGAGGTAATACGGAGAATACAGACCCAAGTCTTCCCTGGGTAGAGCGACACCACAACCTGTGTTCCCCTAAGGTGGCATTTGGCCACTCAGATGTGCACGTTGTAGGAGGGCAGTACTCACCAGTGAAGACCTGGAGCAGCAGGGAGAGGGGTCCAGTGGCCGTGGCTGGAGGTGGCGGTGGGAGAGTGCTCACCTGCACTCCAAGCTGCAGGTCGCCACTTCCAAGGAAGCGGCATTGAAGAACCATCCTGGTAAACAGACACCACCCGCCATAAAGGTATGCACCACGCCCTCACGGCAGAAAGAGCTTGCAGGGTGTTTTGCAGACGTACCAGTCAAGGGACCACCTTGATTAACACCGTGTTTACATTAGCTATAAATCATATTTATACTACTTCAGGAGATGTTAAAATCACGTGAGACGAAGATAAGTCTCCCTTGTGCGTTGAATGTCCCAATTTGAAAATTAAATCGTAGATTATGGAAGCAGATTGGCCATGGTTCTGCAGGCGAATGCTGCAAATATTTAATGTCGCAGGGACAGTGGCCATTGATTGGGGTGGGTCTCCTCTGCAAGACTCGTGCTTGACCCTCATGAGCAGAGCACTTGCTGAGGGGTGGTGGCAGTGCTTACTTGTATGTGGACGACTTGGTGATTGCGACGTTTCCATCGACGCAGAGCTCCCGCTCAGAGGCCAACAGTAACTCGTACACGAGCTCTTGCCCACTCCACTGGACACACCAAGTAGGTCACACACGATAATGCCATCGAGTGATCAAGCAGAAGAATGATACCTGGTACTAGCCAAGATGGCTCAAAATTTGATATTATGATCCCCTTAAATTCTGCTTTGGCGCTCGATTCATTTGACACTCAATAATAAAAGGGACCCTGCTGTTCTTTATAAACTCGTGCATGATTGTGCCAAGCACATCAAGGAGTTGATCATCGCGAAGGGGCTGATGCTGCACTTCACCAAGACCTATGCAAAGTACTTGCGAGAGTTTAACAATAAAATAGCTATGATTGATGGCTGCATTTAACTTGAACGGACCACATTTTCCTGGTCCGACATCCGAGTTTGAGGAACCTGGACAACGCAAAACCAGACCAACGTTATGGTGGTAGAGGTTTCGATATTTTTTGTAAATTTGCCAAAAACCATCTCGACATGTCCATTCCCAAATCGAAAGTGGACGCACTAGTGCAACGGATTGTCCACCTGGAAAATATTGCGTTCGGCGAGGGCCGTTTCCCAGACCAGTTTAAAATGATGAAGGCAACACCCCTTAAATGTTGGCTTGAGCCATAGTGATCCCACTAACTATTGCCACATCCCACAGGTTAATAGCGTAGAGGGTCAGAGTGCCTGTGAAGCGGTTACTTGGCAATGTTGCTGCAACAGGCAGTCAACCCATTGCAGTTTTGATCTGCCCGAAGTTCTATAGAACAGAGGGAGCTTAAATAAAGAACCCCAGTTAGCGCTCCAAGAGCTTGTATGACTGGATCACACACGATATTTTGACACCATTGAACGAGGACTACCAAAATCGGGCAGCCAAGGTTCGGTTTATCCAGTACGGCACTGGGGTGGATCGTCTCATACCTCTATGGTCGATCAATTCATCAAGCTGGATGACGGCCATCACCTAGTTGGCGTACTACAAAAATCCATCCTCAGGCCCCTCCCATTTTAAAGCATAGGTTTTTGTGTTCCAATATCATATTATCGCATGACAAAGTGCCATCAATATGCCGACGATATACTGCAGTGAAGTCAATATTTGATGACGGAGCCTCAGGAACATCGTAGATACACTTGCCGTGCACGAAACAGATGAATCTAGAAAACTATCGGAGGTTCTGCTGGTTGGCATAGGAAAACCATTTGTGGTATGATCAGGCGTGGCACTCGCAAACTCCAAGATTGTTTGCTACTCTTTTAGAGGCTCGGGCACCACACAACCCGAATAGTTCAATCGACCACCTTATGCAAAACATAGTTAGTGCCTGACATTTGCATATCAGGGCTCTACAAGATAGTAGACCATCATTGAGTCGTCACAGCCAAGTGGCATATAGCATCGTATCGACAAGGCATGACTATTGCAATTATCCATCTTACAGGTCATCTGGTAGAAACAGTAACACGCTGCAAAATGTACAAAACGCTTTGGTACGTGTCGTTATGGTACTGCAAAATCCAACCAAATCCGTCCAGTGCTTGTCGTGGTGTAGTGCCTATCGGTTAATAGGTGAAGTTATATTCGATTAATTTATGGTCTTTTGCGATGTTCTCCCGTGGCTACCATAAGCACGACCATCAACCAGAACAAATTATGTCTGTGCAAGAATTGATTGTTACCTCATTTACGCAAGTCAAATCCTATGCAATTAGCAAAATGTGCAAGCCACGACGAAGGAAATATGGCAGCGAGTACACTACTGCACCAGGCCCAAGTCCACTCGACTACGAGTGAAGGCGTTGGGATTGTCAACCGCAAGTGTCCGAATCGATTTCCGGATCCCATAGTCATGAAATAAATTGCGTTAAAGAGCAACCTTAATGACTGCACAAAATTGGCACACGCCAGTGATACTGTACACGTTCCCCTGTGGTGCATTTAATCCCATTTTCCAATTGGCATGAAGGTACGTCAATTGCTTTCACGATTTAGGAGTATACTGAACCAGTCGCTGGGTTTCATCATGGTCACTGCACCACAAGTTACCCATTTAACTACATCAGGATGGGGGCAGGGCAAAGCAGAGTACAGGAGCGCAGTACCTGCACAGTGGCACCACACGCTGCCATGGGTACGTCAAAGACTGCAAGGTCTGCAGACACCAGCACAGGGCTGCACTGCGCACCGCTCCCGCCAGTCAGGTGCACGGTGCTCAAGTCCAGCGGTGGAGACGTTAGGTTCCGAGACACAGGCACCACAAAGCGCCCATCTGTGGTGCACACTGGGTGGTGCATAGTGGGAGGGTATGTGAGAGTTCGGTGAATCACGAAAGATGCCCCATGTAGCCCGTGGTGATGCAACAAGTTCAGGGAACCAGCACAGCAGGATGCTACTGTGCACCAACATAGAACCTCACAGCAAGAGCCTAATTCATGTAGTGAATTCTGGAACCTCCGTCGAGTCGGCTACGTACCAGCTTCACTGTAGAAGCAGCGGCGTAGAGTGGTGTCGTAGCAGCAGCCACTCTGTGCACAGACGTCCGCGCTCGGGACACTCTGCACAGCGTTGCATGGGAAGTTCCTGCTCTGACCAGAGCACGTGGCGATCTCTAACAGCAGGAGCACAACAGGTGATCGTACAAAAACCCACGTACTTAAATAAGTCATCGTTTGAGCCACGTGTCAAGTATGTGAATGAGGGTTACTTGGTACATGACCAAATCACTCGGGCAATGCACCCAATCTCGGAAGCAGAGCAGGGTTGAGTGTACAGCAAAGATAGGCAAAGACCGTGCTCACTGGCTGTAAAGGTTATAGCAGTGCAGCACAGTTTGTTGCATTGCAGGTCAGTGCCACTCAACTTTTGCCAACGAGGAGCAGCGTCGTGAAGCATGGCCAAATTAACCCTCAAGACCCAGGGGCAGTACCAACCAGCAGTGCATTAGGCAAACGCGTTCCTATGGTGTAACCATTGCAATTACCCATTTGGAGGAAATTGCATCGAAAAGGATTCAAACAGCAATTTGTCCAGTAAAAGCCAAGGGCATGAAACGCACTTGCAGGAAATGCAAAAGCACCAGGAGAGATGATCTAGGTCGATACAAAAAGGCAGCCGTTGACCCAGCAGACCCATTCTATAGCACCAAGTCATAGGTAGTGAAGTCTGTACGTCCGATTAGCAGAGTCAATGATACTCGCCTCCAGCCCTCGCCGATCTTAGGTTCTCAGGGCAGTCAATGGCGAAAGCCCAGACGCGTCCATTTAGTCCCTGGCGCAACTCCACCTGGACCTTCCTCCTGCCGTCCTGGTGAAATCAGCAGCCCTCAAATCGGACTCGGGGCCAGCGCTCCACGAAGGCTCAAACAAATCAGTGGATTTAGTGCATTCTAAATGTTTGGGTGAGGCCAGGTTAACGACAAGCAAGCCTGTAAATAGGAAACCCGTCACCACCTGCCAGCCAAGCTAAGATAGGCAGACCACACGGGGGTTGCATTCCTGGGTCCGAAATCACTTTCCCAGGTTAACCGTTGTTATTGTATAAACGGACGCTGTCCTGCTCTACGCGTGCAATACATTTTCCATATTCACCTTGCCACAAGCCCTCAATTGCTCTTGCCACAAACCACAGCACTTACAAATTAGCACCGTTCACACAGGCATCACGATATCCTGGGCAGATCTCATTAGGCATCAACTACACATTTATTATTTCTTTTAACTTTCATGTCTTGTGCAAGTAACTTCAATTAGTGCACATCTTCCACATACATTTTGCTGTTATACACCATACATGTCCAAGTTCCCCCTGTGTGCAATATTTTTCTTACATGAACGTTGGTCTCTTAGAGGCCAGCTTGGATAGCGATCTTCTGTAGTAATACATAGTGCAGTTTATACTATACGTAGCATCAAACTGCTCCGAATCCCATTTTTGAATTGATCAGTACTGAAAGCTGCATCCATTAGCAGGCGTGAAACAAACTGAAAGCTCGCTTTGCCGTGTCTTGTGATGTAAACAGTTAACCGTTCACACATTGCCTCTATTAAAAGGTGGCCACTTGGTGACATGGACGTTTAGATGGCAAATCCTTTACCGTTATGCACAGGAGGAGAACAATTATGCTAGAGATAAGACTGATGAGACGGAGACTAAAGACAAGAGAAATGCAATGAGGCAAGGACATGAGCAAGAAAATATACTTAGGAATGGTTGGAGAAATGTAACGACATGGCATAATAGCAAAAAGACAAACCAAGGTAAACTGGTATAAAGACAAGGATGGCAAGATCTTGATAGCAAGACAGATGGAATGAGCAATGCACCGATTTTACAGGGATACCGGTCAAAAGAGAGCTGCTGTATAAACTAGAAACAAACGAGCAACCACCGAGGAATGATCGAAATCATAACATCTTTTAGGAAAATAGAAAAGGCAATAAAACACATCTGAAAACAAATTCCAGAGTGGACCGTACGAGCTAAAAGATTAATCTTGGAAACAACTTTAAAAATGCACGAGCCAAACAAGAGGGGAAAATAACACAGTAGACAAAATCCAATTTGATTAAGGCCAGACAACATCGCTGGCGCGTGATAGCTGAACGGTTATGGATTGCAAAAAATCAAATTCGCTACTATTACACCAGCCCCAGCGGGTACTAGTATCGACGCAAGTCACAATGGTCTCCTCGTGTTCACCTCCACGCGCACGTGGCAGGCATCACCAGCAGCGGTGAAGTGGAGCCCAGCACCGTCCCTCACGATGGAGAAGCCGCACGCCCCCTGCAAAGACTCCACATCCACGGCCTCATTCCGCACCGCTGGACACACCAAGAACAAAGTTAGAAAAACCTGCGTTTGGATGGCGTGTACACCACAAGTTAATGTAGGCAGTGTGACTGCAAGGAGAACAAAGCATTGTCAGTGTCAGCTCGAATAGGAAGTCTCCACAGTACCAGGAACGTCTTTAGGACACAGGATCCTCAAGACGCTGCTGGAATCACGGTACTCCCAAAACCTGCACAACGACCTCGTCTAATAGTTGCTAGCAAATAAGGCTGCGTGTCAGATTTCGCGACAAGATCTCCCAAGTCGTCCACGGAGGGAAATGCAGACGATGCGAGTAGAGAACCAGAATCTGACAGGAGTCACCAGGTTCAGTTTACAACGAAAGTCGTCACCTTGCATGAAATGTTCCAATTAAAGGGAGAGCCCATTGCACAGACACGCACAATGTGGCATTGATGAATAAGGGAATCACCCATCTAGTAAAAACACGCAATTATCCTATGGAAGAATAAGATTTGATTCCAATCATCTGCTGCATTAGACGAGTTGAAAAGAACCTTGAAGCCAATACATTACCATGCTTCGAATCCCAGATTCTTAAATGTTCCATTGTTCATGTCAATTACATTTCACAACGCAGAGTGAACCAAAAAACCTAAACAGCGACACTATAGAAGAGAAACTGCAGAGGTAAGAGCACATCGAAAACAAATCAGTTGGGACCAAACAAGTGGCCAGAGAATCTCAGCCCCGAATCAATTTGATAGTATCCTTGAGAAGCTCCATGTAAAGTCATCATACAATGGATCAAGATGGTTAATTATTTCATCACGATTGAAGTGAACGCTCGTGGACTCACTCCGTACAAAGACACGGTAATCGTTGTCAGAGGAGCTGCTCCATCCCACAGAGAAACCCAGAGTGGAGGAGAGGCATTGCTTCAGCAGACCTGGGGGAGGCAGTTCAGAAGTTGGACAGGTCAACGACACCTTATGAAAAAATAAAACAGCCCGTGCCGGTTGCTGGGTGGGCGCACATCAGTCCCTTCACTTGTCCGTGCACACAAGTCTGTAAGGTGCTGCGTTGTTCTAATTTGGCGCAAATTCCAAAAGGTCACGTGCACGACTCGACAGTATGAATCTCAAACCAGAGATAGTCAACCTGCAGCTTCGAAGCCGCAGAAGGAAACATGGCTCTTGATGTTTTGTTCATAGACCCCCCCCCCCCGGATTAGACTCTTGAAAGAGTGGAAAGTTGCCACGGTAGATCCTGATATATGCAAATTATCAACGCGAGTGCACAGTTCACCGTTACTACAATAGAAAGGAACTAGGCCATGACGATTTTGCCACGCGAGTATTACGTATAGGTCGTGTGCGGTCAAATAGCGTACAATTGACTATTTTAAGTAAAGTTGCAAGAGCGGTGCCAATCAGTCACAAGCCACATTTTTCGAAAGCGTTATTATCGTTAAAAGGAACGTGCATGGGAGCGTTAATGTCCCCGAACAACGCCTTTCCAATGCACTGGGGGACTATTAATCATCCCCATGGCGGCCTCGTGCCCAGCAGCAGTGACGTCGCGTCACGTGACTGCTGCAGCGCACAAAGTCACCCCCCCCCCCACCTCGTCCAGGCAGCGCTCTCGTGGGCAACTCATGTCGCCGGTAGCACCTTCCAGTTCACCGAGAGACGCCGCCATTCTAGTTTTGCACACGGCGGAGTCTGTATACACGAGGTGGTATTGAGAGAATGGGCGATGTGGTTGTCACGTGGCTACGGCAGCAGCGCCCCCTTACCACTCGGCTCCCCCAGCGTCCGCGGTCCCAGCGACTGGCGCAGCCTCGCGAGGACGGAGCCCGGGCAGAGGAAGCTGCGGTGGGGGGGGGGGGCACGAGAAACGTGACCGCCAAGACGAGAGAACGCAGGGAAAGCAGAGAGGCAAACACCACCCCCCCCCCCCCAAAATGAAGTGGCCAGTGGCGATTTTAGGGAGCACCTATTCAAGGCCAGCACGGTGCACGATGGAGTTGGCGTGAACAGCGCCACGCAAAGCCACCTTTGGAACCCCTGCCCCCCACAAATGGTGCACGCGAGACATTTCAAAACCACATTTTTATCTCAATGCATTGGATGGACTTTGTATTTATTTACAATAATGTATAATAGTGTATTTATCTTTGCTTTGTTTTACCATTTGTTGTTTCAGTGTATGTAATAGCAGAGATTAGGGATTAATAAAGTACAACCATAACCACAATCATATAAACAGAAATATATCCACCACCACCACTAAAACCCACCACCACCACTAAAACCCACCACCACCACTAAAACCCACCACCACGCTCCTCCGGCCTCCTCACCTGGTCAGGAGCAGTAGAAGAACTCGCAGGTTCGCCATCGTTAAACAAATCGGCTGCGTCGCCTCCCTTCGCCCACGGCACCCCCTTTTATATGGAGAGCTCTCAGCGATCCCGATCCAGATTAGATCAGATCCACCCACGCATTGTCTCATCAGCGAGATTTTAACAGAACATACCCACCCACGCATTGTTTCATCAGCGAGATTTTATCAGAGCGGATCCACTCACTCATTGTCTCATCGGTAGAGGTTTGCTCGATGTCGGCACAAGTGCATGGGTGGGAGCTGCACCGCAATCACGCAGCACGTACGCAGGAGGAGTTAATTGGCTCATTACTGAAACCGAATGAGCCCGCGCGCAGATAAAAGCCACGAGTCGGGACAGTGGCTGCGTTGGCTCTGCTAGCGCCGTGCTAAGTCTCGGTTTTTGTTGTCCTTGCGATGGAGACCACGAGGGCTTTGTTCGCGGTCTTGGGGTTGTTATGTCTTGCCTCTGGTAAGTGGAGTTTGGTTGAAAGATGCATTTTCAATCTTTTTTTGTCGTTCTATGCAACTACCGTGTTGCCTGATAAGAACACCATAACATACCCGTACTAACGATGGGTTTGCTAGTGTGGCGTGGTGGTTGATTCCCTGTTCTATATACCTGAACATCAATTTGCGTCCCGGTAATGTTAGCATCGGCGACAAGTGTCTAGACCTGGGCTTTGCCCTAATTCAGCCCGTACTGATCTGTATGGTCAAACTGACGATAGCAGTGTGTAAGACTTGATCCAATAGTGGATTGCCAAAACGTATTCTTAACCTGTCTTAACGCGTGTATTAAGTTACTGAGGTGCTACTGGGGAATTCGAACCCAAGTATTCGCAGCTCTGTGTGGATGATTGTGACTGCGAGTTTCTGAGACTTTCTACGGCTTCACCGACCACCTGTGTCACTGTTTGGGTAACTCTCGCGTCTCGTCCCGTGCGGCACCGCCAGCTACAGTGGCCACCTCCACCACGGTGAGTGTGGTGTGTGACGAGGCGACGCTCACGCTGACCGTGAGCAGGGACCTGTTCGGCACGGGTCACCTGGCCCAGGCGAGTGACCTGTCCCTGGGAGTGCCAGCCTGCCCCGTCACTGGGAGCGACGCCATTGCTGGGACGGTGACGTTCCTCTACGCACTGGAAAGCTGTGGCAGCAGCCTCCAGGTAACTGGCTGCTAATGCTGCTGTAACATAATCTTCGCAATCCAACTGCTTTTTTTTTTTTTGGTCGCGTGTAGATGCATAAGAACTATAATTCCGCATTCGAGTCGAGCCAGACTTCTTCAATATCAGCGGGGTGTATTGCTTTGAAGTCCCTTTGGTATTTGTAGATCGGTCATTGCATTATTATGTTAAGGTCTGTTCTGGATGACCAGTCGTACATCAGAGCGTTTTTATTCTCCCATATTCCATCAGGACTCTGCATCTGCCATGGTTTGTGTGGATGTGGTTTTTATGGTGGACATGAGCCAGGTAAATTAGTTAAACCAAGGAACTGCTGCATTGGGACTTTCACCAAGGTGTTTGAGCTTTTTTTTTTTCAATGCCACTCGTATCGCACTGGGTAATAAACCCCACGTCTTCCTCCCGTCTTAGATGAGTGCAGAGCTGCTGTCTTACGAGAACTACCTCTACTACCGCCCCACGTCCAACACGGGCATTATCCGCACAAACTACGTCGCCGTGCCGGTCGTTTGCCGCTATCCCAGGCGAGTTCACCAGCAGTCTCTTGTTGATATTTGCTTCAATTTTGAAGTCCAGCTAAACTGCTTGCAATTCTAACACTGGCTTTAAAAATTTCGTGCCTTTTCTTATTGTTTAGCTTTGCAAGGCCTGAATTGCAATAAAGCCAAAATGACAGCGAGTTAATCCACGCATGGAAAGTTTTCCTGTACTGTCTGTCGTGGAGGTTTTTGGTGCCAACTTTACTGATGGGTTCACATCAAGCGCCTGTGTTATGGCCTGCCTCAAACATCCTGCCTTACAAGTGTCCACGTCTGAAGTGGTGCATGCATTGCATACTGTGTGAACCACGGTCCTCTGAATTGTACTCCATTGGATAGCATTCATTGCACCAAGTCTCTTACTTACTCTTATTTGGTCCTCGTCGGTTGTAAGTCTTGCACTTTGCGATGTTAAATATACTCTGAAAATATGGTTCTGTATATATTTGCTTGTCTATTATTTGCAAGATGTTAACGGCATTGCAATAATAATCTGGTCACAATTTGTGCTGTTGAGAATCGCCCGCCTCTGCTCGTTGTAGAGAATGTGTGCCTGATCTCCGCCTCGCTGCAGGAAGGGGAACGTGTCCAGCAATGCTATCAAACCCACATGGATCCCCTTCAGCAGCGCCAAGGTTATGCAGCAGCAGCTGAGCTTCACGCTGAGGCTCATGACTGGTCAGTGGTGTGAGGACATTGATTGCCTATTATGCACATGGCTGCTACCAGGATGGCAGTTTAGACTAAACCATTCAAGATGTTTGCTTGGTATTTAAGAATAGGCCAGATGTATAACCGAGGTCCTTAAACTTTATCTCATGTTTAAGAATAGGTTTTCCCCATGTTTCTGACAACAAAACAGGTGTAAAGATGTTAAAACGCCAAATTGAAGCCTTTTACAAGCAATCATGTCTGCATGATTCCTTCTGACCACAAATTTTGTGGTTAATGCAGACACATCATTCCTTGCAAAAGGTTTCAGTTTGGTGTTTCAACATCTTAACACCTGTTGCCAAAAAAAGGAAACCTATTCTCATATTTTGGTACTGGCAAAAAGGTCCCATGATTTTTCTGGGATTCTTCCACAAGCAATGGCGTGAGCAAGCACTTTCCGAGCTGCGCTTTGAGTCTGCACTCGGCCTTGGTAATTGTGTTTTTGATGTTGTCTAATTGTTTGTTTTTATGAAGACGACTGGAGTGTGGCGCGACCTTCCACCGTATACCAGCTGGGCCAGACTCTGAATGTCGAGGCGAGCGTGCAGACGGTGAACCACGTTCCACTCAGGATCTTCGTGGTCAGCTGCTTTGCAACCCCGGTTCCAGACAGGAACTCTCCCCTCAGCTACCAAATAATTTCTAACTCTGGGTGAGATTTCTATCTCTCCTAATCCTGTCTGAATGTTTATGCTCCTTGTCGTAAAGGTGGCATTCCACTGCTTGAGTATATAACAGAGCCTGACCTTGGAATGCCGCTAAATCTTGCTCTGATGGTTAAACCTGCCCAGGTGCATGGTGAATGCTTTTTGTCATGAGGTGTCGGTCAACACACTACTGATGAGAGATGTGGTCAATGTATGCCATTGGTGACTGCTTTGGTTTGTTTGGGTGGGAGGAGCCCCTTGCCCCTTAAGAAGTGGGCTTGGCGCACCCTCAGTGCATCATTATACAGTAGAAGAGGCGTACGACATCTCCGAGCGCTGGCTTTCTGCTAGCCTGCCCTATGTAAAGCCACATGTCGTACGTCTACGGTGTCTGTGCAGGTGTCTGGTGGATGGCAAAGTCTCGTATGATGCTCACCTTACTTCTGGCTTCCTGCTCCGGCAAAGTGACAACGTCCTTCGCTTCTTCATAGATTCCTTCCGCTTCCTTGCGACGTTGACCAACAATGGCGATCAGGTGATCTACTGTCATGCATGCTTCTACAGACACCACCTTTAGCCACGTAGTAGGCAGTGTGGTTGAGTGAGAACCCATCTTCCTCTTCTCTGTCCAGGTTTTTGTCTTCTGCCAGCTGAAGGTTGCAGATGTTGCAACATCTCCAACGACTGTCAATAAAGCTTGCACCTACAGCCCCTCGGCTGCATACAGGTTGGTCTTCTTCCTTGCATTGCCCAGAAATTTGTGTCTTCCATCCAATAGCTTAATCCATGCCTTGCATGTGTGCTTAACTAAAATCCCTGAGACCAAACTTCGGTTTTTACCTGCAATTGGTATTACAATTATTGTGCAGTCCCACGGGACTGATCTTAAGCTGTAGTCAGGTGGTTATTGGTCGAAGCCTGCATACGACGTCTGAAATTGCTTTGAGCTCCTTTTGAAAAATCTCTGCCTGTTAGCCACAGTTCAAATCTCACTCGTGGCTAATGTCAGGAGCATCAACTGAGCCTCGCCTTCGTAGATTTTTCTCAAGCTGATCACGAGGGCTGGCCACAGGCTACCCCTTGATGCTACAAATACTTGCAATACTTTTCTTTGAAGGCTCTGACTATACAGGTCGGGTGATGTCATACAGTTAAACAAAACTACGCCCAGAGTTGTATTCCAGGCCACTGCTCCCATCGAGTGCGGTTTTCTCGCCATCAGTCTGAGTCGAGTGGTGCTGGCCAAATGGTACACCACTGTACGTTGCTTGCCCTAAACGTTTGCTCAATCGGCACTTTCCTTAAATGTGAACGGATACGCGTGAGCATTGCCTGTGCAACTACAGACGACATTTGCGTGCAAATGCAGGTGGGTCTCTGCTGATGGCTCGGACTCGGTGTGCAGCTGCTGCGAATCCACGTGCCCCAGTGGAAGAAGGCGCAGGGATGTGGCAGCAGTGACTGGTGAGTACAGCCGTCGTAATCGGCCATTTAGTCATGTACAGAAGACCCTTGAATATCAAGGGTGTTACGTTCTAGGAAATTGTCAGAAAATCCAAACTGCGACATTCACCATGTAAGCCTTACCTAAATAATGGTGTTGGGTATGTGGCAATCAAAAATGGAGGCATCACCATTGAAATAAATACTGTCATATGGCAAGTAAACTAAATAGCCACTGTATCCTTGTAGACGCGATCTTTGCTGTAGTCTGCTCGGGTTTCCGAGTCCACACGCTCGTGGTGAATCATTACCTGCTGCGCTGCTGGTCCTCTGAGTAGCAGCTGGCATGCACAACTACCCTTGGTGGCCCCTGGGCTTCAGGAGGGTTCCTGCCGCGGTCAGCTGCTCGTCACAGCTCATCGCTCAATTCTCAAACTTCTAACATGTATTTGACCACCACCTTAGTTCCTCGCAACTCTAACTTGGTGCAATACAACTTATGGTAGTCTGCAACTCAAAACATCACGATGAATGTAAAATTAAACTTTCAGCGATACTGTCAAAGCCGAACTCGGCACTTGGCAACACATTCGCCCGTCTTCTGCAAGACTCTCAATCCTTGGTTGATTTTGCGGGCCATACACGGGATCTTGCCGTTGCCAGACTGATTTGCTAGTTTCGCTTTTGAATTGTATCCGAAATTCTCCCACCTCGGCTCGTCTTCTCACAGACTGGAATTCCTTAGATTTTCGGCCAGCCATTGTGACCGTTCGGTGTGTCTTCGATTTTTTTAAAATAATTTCCTAAATCACAAAGGCCTGGCATCCCCCCCCCCCCCCCCCCCCCATTCCTCCAGCTATCTGTGGAAACGTATGCTTTAAATTACCCCAAAGTAATTCTAGTTTCACAAATTTCAGCAGCAATTAGTCTGTGGGGGAGGCAGGGGGGGGGGGGTGACTTGCCATTTCTGTGCCACAGCGCTACATCCCCATTAAATCATGATGTAGGCAGACTCGCTTCTTTGGGACAATGTATATGCACTAATGCATTTAATGATACCTGGTAATATGGGCTACAAAAATCAAGCTCTTGAGCCTAGGCATTCGCCACATTCCAAATGTGGTCCTCTCACTCAGGACCGTCGTATGCGGTGGAAGATGTGATGCTGGGCCCCATCGTGATTGCCAAGCCCTTCTCAAATGGTGCTGAGCCAAGCAGCCCTGCAAAACGGCAGCAGCCACGGGTTTCTACATCTGCAACCGAAGGTAAAGCTGCCAGATTCTTTCTTGGCGCATTTTGTCCCGTCTCGGGGTAAAATCTATTATTTTTCGTACTTTGATACTGGCAAAACAGTCCCATGATGTATCCGCTCACCCAGGGATAAAAATGCTCCGATGCATGAATTATCTATGTACTGTTCACCGTTTGACGGTTTCTGGTTTTACTCGGACTAGGCCATAAAGAAGGTTGTCTCTGGTGCAGACCAATCCGTTTCATAAACGATATCTATATAAAAGGCGCATGTTCACTAAAAGTACGTGTGGTTAATACAGACTTGATTCCTTGTGAAAGGAATATATCAACACCTGTTTTATTGCCAGAAAGGAGAACCTCTTTTCGCCACAGCTGATTAAATTAAGGCTAAACCAGGACGTCCGCCACAGCTGATTAAATTAAGGCTAAACCAGGACGTCCATGAGTCAATGACTCTGGTTGACCTCTTAGATTAGTAGTCTGTTATAATTGATCTCTATACGGAACTTTATGGAATTTGGAAGGTCTGGTTTCTTCCTCCTTTTGAAAAGGCTATGACATCCAAATACCACCCCCTTCCCCAAAAACTAGTTGAAAAGGTACAAAACACGGATATTGTAGCAGTGCCCTAAAGCTATGCCCAACAGATATTGCCATGATCCTCCTTAAATGTACTTTGGTCGTCAGATGTAAATATGTTTTAAGATGGCAAGCTGTTTTAACAGACATAATAATATTTGATTGTTTAATAACATAAGATGTGTGACATGCTGATCTAAGCCCATCCACCAGTGTTAAATGGCAAACCTTGGTGAGTGACGTGACATTTTTTAACAGTACACCTTGACCAAATACTTGGATGGGTCAAATGCCCCACAACCTCTGGCATGTGGAAACCCTAGCTTAACAGCTCCGCAGTTGCCCACCAGCCCTTTCTCTCAATTGGTGTTTCACAGGTGCTGCCCCCGTCCTTGGTCTGGGAGTGGCTGCGCTGGTGATGGCTGTCGCGGCAAGCGCCACGGTGGCTTTGTTTGTTTCGAAGAGGCGTCGCGTGACTCCTTCAAAGGAATTGGAAACGAGCTTCTGATCTTCCTTTGCTTAACCTATGATAATAAAACTCTGGTGCATTATTTTTCTGGCCTTGTGGGGTCTTTGCTTGGTGTTGCGAGCAGTTCGTGTAACTACATCATACCCCAGTTCATGAGGGTGAGTATGGAAACGATTAGGTGGTCTCCAATTCATGCTTGCCAGGACTAGTGGAATGTACCTAATATAGGCAAATATTTTTGACCTACCCAATTGTCCTAACTGGCAGGAATTATTTGGCATGTACAATGGAGCAGTTAACAATGTCATGAAAAAAATGCATTCCTATGCCACTTTAATCTGCCATAATGGCCCCAGAAATTCACAACCGTGGCAGTAATTGAGGCATTGTTAGTTCATTACAAAGACGGGCAATGTGTAAGATGCAAAAATAGTAGTATTTAATTCT